>NC_044497.1:56508325-56515825 GCF_902362185.1 Chanos chanos
ACACAAAACATTTTTTTTTTTTTTTTACAAAGGGAAAGCATATTCCTCAACTGCTCTATTCATATTTCCTTATGTAACGTTCTATCCCGCGCACAATCCCCACTGAATCAGTCTCTGCCAGCCGCAGCTAAATATAGACTCCCCAAGACCTGATTAGACAAGAGGGGAGGACGCAGCCTTTTGTAGTGGAGTAAAAATATTCAAATCCCTTTTCTACCTGCCACATGGGCTTTGGTCATATTACACTAAAGAGAGGATTTTGACTAATCATGCCTGCTCTATAGGTGGATGTGTGCCTAGACTCTGAGTGGGCTGATGCAGGTCAAAGTGAGAGATGAATTATAGCACAAATCAATTAAAAATAGTCTCGGGGGCTAAAATAAATGTAGTAATACTGTATGTAAACTTCATACGCTTTAACACAGCGGTAGCTGTTTTGCTGAAGGTGTAAAAAGAGAAGATGTGAAAAATTTCCCTCTTTCATTATATGAGCCGTGTTTTTGTTGTTTTTTTTCTGGATTGTTTGTTCAGAGATGTGAAATCGTGAGAGCCCAGTCTGCCTCAGTCCTGTCAAATGCATCTCAGCCACTGTGTGTCGTACGCGTGTCGGAAGTCTCCACAGATCTCTCACACTCTCGCTCTCTCTCACACTCTCACTCTCTCAGGCGGAATAAGACACAGCATCACAACATCCTCCTCACATCCTGCCACTGCTTCTGAATAGCAGGGCTGTGGCTGTGATTCTCTGTAACAGGGCTGTGGTTATGACTCTGTAACAGGGCTGTGGTTATGACTCTCTGTAACAGGGCTGTGGTTATGACTCTCTGTAACAGGGCTGTGGTTATGACTCTGTAACAGGGCTGAGGTTATGACTCTGTAACAGGGCTGAGGTTATGACTCTCTGTAACAGGGCTGTGGTTATGACTCTCTTTAACAGGGCTGAGGTTATGACTCTGTAACAGGGCTGAGGTTATGACTGTGTAACAGGGCTGAGGTTATGACTGTGTAGCAGGACTGTGGTTATGACTCTCTGTAACAGGGCTGAGGTTATGACTCTGTAACAGGGCTGAGGTTATGACTCTCTGTAACAGGGCTGTGGTTATGACTATGTAACAGGACTGTGGTTATGACTCTCTGTATCAGGGCTGGGGTTATGACTCTGTAGCAGGACTGTGGTTATGACTCTCTGTATCAGGGCTGTGGTTATGACTGTGTAACAGGACTGTGGTTATGACTCTGTAGCAGGACTGTGGTTATGACTCTCTGTAGCAGGGCTGAGGTAATGACTCTCTGTAACAGGGCTGTGGTTATGACTCTGTAACAGGGCTGAGGTTATGACTCTCTGTAACAGGGCTGTTATGACTCTCTGTAACAGGGCTGTTATGACTCTCTGTAACAGGGCTGTGGTTATGACTCTCTGTAACAGGGCTGTGGTTATGACTCTCTGTAACAGGGCTGTGGTTATGACTGTGTAGCAGGACTGTGGTTATGACTCTCTGTATCAGGGCTGTGGTTATGACTCTCTGTATCAGGGCTGGGGTTATGACTCTCTGTAACAGGGCTGAGGTTATGACTCTGTAACAGAGCTGAGGTTGTGACTCTGTAGCAGGGCTGTGGTTATGACTCTGTAACAGGGCTGTTATGACTCTCTGTAACAGGGCTGTTATGACTCTCTGTAACAGGGCTGAGGTTATGACTCTCTGTAACAGGGCTGTGGTTATGACTGTGTAGCAGGACTGTGGTTATGACTCTCTGTAACAGGGCTGAGGTTATGACTCTGTAACAGAGCTGAGGTTGTGACTCTGTAACAGGGCTGTGGTTATGACTCTGTAACAGGGCTGTGGTTATGACTCTCTGTAACAGGACTATGGTTATGACTCTCTGTAACAGGGCTGAGGTTATGACTGTGTAACAGGGCTGTGGTTATGACTCTCTGTATAAGGGCTGGGGTTATGACTCTGTAGCAGGGCTGTGGTTATGACTCTCTGTAACAGGGCTGTGGTTATGACTCTGTAACAGGACTGTGGTTATGACTCTCTGTAACGGGGCTGTGGTTATGACTCTCTGTAACAGGACTGTGGTTATGACTCTGTAGCAGGACTATGGTTATGATTCTCTGTAACAGGGCTGTGGTTATGACTCTGTAGCAGGACTATGGTTATGACTCTCTGTATCAGGGCTGGGGCTATGATTCTCTGTAGCGGGACAAGGGCTATGACTCTCTGCAGCATTTCACAGCTGAGAGAGATGTTATCTGAACTTACTGAGCTGTACATAAAATCCAGAAAGAATCCACTAAATACAATAAAATATTTGACTTGATAGGTCAGAAACTATTTTACAACCAATTTTTAAATTCGTTTTGTTCAGTATTACGGACAAAATACCATTTTGTCTGTAATACTGGACAAAAAAGAGCAGAAAAAACCCCAAATTAATATGTATATTTGTATCGTAGCTGTCCTTTTTGGAAACTTTGTACAAATATTTTTTTAAAAAACAGATTTTTACAATTTATACCCAGACATTTAAAACAGCCAACCTATGTGTGGGATCTCTGTTCACCCCACCAAATGTAGAATCACATTAAATGTTCTGGAATTTTATTAAACCTCTCATCGTCTCAGATTCTGACTCTATTTCCTGGATTGATGAGTTCACTGAGGAATTGGTTTCAACCCCACAATGCAATGAATTCAGCCATTTAAATCAGACCATGAGAATTCTCAAATGTGTCTGTCTGTTTTGACCAATGCCTGTGCCGTCCGTTTAAGTCTCGCACTGTCAGAACCCACTTCTGTCAGAACCCGTCTCTCAAGCGCGTGACGACTTCTCCTGTGGCCTGACTCCGGCCGTGTTTGCGTTAAACGGTTCGTAATTCTGAAGCAGAGGTCAGAAAAGCGGAGATTTGGTGAGAAAGCTGTAATTTTGCCGCCCGTCAGCTGAGATTGTCTCGTTCAAGGAAAACGATGAGTCCCTCTTTAGCCGCCAGAGTCGTGGAGAAAAGAATCTGTGTTGACCAGTGTGGCTCTGCAGCACTGATAAGGTGATTATCTCAACTTTCAGCGGGCGGCTGTCGCCACGGCGCTGAGCCACATGACGCTGACTCCTCTTTTGTCGAATGACTGCTAACCCATTCCCCGTGTCCGTCCGAGTGAGTGAGAGACTAAAGTCAGCACACGGGATGACAGGTCAACACTCAGAGGACAGAGAGAGAGAGAGAGAGAGAGAGAGAGAGAGAGAGAGAGAGAGGTGTAGAGAAGAGAAGAGTGCTGTCTAGATGCAGAGGTGGTCTGGCTTATGTAAGAAGCATCCAGCCCTCAGACTCTCCCCCTGAGTCTGTCAGTCTGGTTCCCTCTCTCTCAGCATCAGCATCAGCATGTTTAAGCTTCCCAGAGACAGCATAATAAACTTATAACACATTTTATGTGAAAACACTGCCACCTGCCCCTCCATCTTTCTCTCTGTCATTTTTCAGGTCTGTTTTCTTCCTATCCATCGCTCTCTCTCTCTCTCACACACACACACACTCACACACACACACACACACACTCACACACACACACACTCACACACTCTCTCTCATTCTGCCTCTCCCTCCCACTCCACTGCCTGCATGGGTCAGACTGACCTTGCAGAGGACTGAGAGAGAGAGAGAGAGAGAGAGAGAGTGGAAGGGGTGGAGTAACCGGTGAAAGATGAGAGGATAGAGGTGGTCAGGGGAGGCAGAGGGATGGAAGGATGAGGGAGAAAGAGAGGAAAGGAAGTGTGAATAAGGGAGTATGATATAAGCCGTGTCGTGAACACCACGTCACGCTCTTTCTTCCACGCGTCTCAGACATCAGAGCTATTTACAGACACGGATGTGCACGGAGCTTTTCCTCTTCTTTCTTTTTCCCTCTTTTTAGTCTGCTGGCGCATGGAAGAGAGAGCGGGAGAGTGAGAGAGAGAGAAAGACAGAGGAAGAGAAAACAGAGAGAGTGAGAGAGAGGGAGAGAGCAAGAGAGAGCGAGAGATGTTGCTTGCCTAAGCTTCTCTCAGTCTGTGTAAAACAGACAGAAAAGACCTTGATATTGAATCCTCAATGCAAAGTCATGTAACATGGCATTTGTCTGGATGTGGGAGAGAGATGAAGAAACAGATACAGGCAAAAAATGCCCAAATCTTACATATACATAAATATATAACTACATATATATAACTATAACTATAACTATATATACACACACACACACACACACACAAACACACACACACACACACATATATACACTTAAATATATACATATATATACTCAGCAGTTCTTTTCTACTGTCTTCCTCTTTGTTTGAATGTGAATTTGTGTGTGTGTGTGTGTGTGTGTGTGTGTGTGTGTGTGTGTGTATATGCGTGCGCGCGCACGCGCTTGCACATGTGTGTGTATGTGTGTGTATGTGTGCGCGTACTTGCGTGTGTGTGCATGTGTTTGCACGTGTATGTGTGTGCGTGTGTGTGTGTTGCTGAATATTTAGTGTAACCTAAGGGGAGTCCTTGACACTGAGATTCCAAAGGTGAATGTGACACAGCGAACACCGAGTTCAGAGCAGGAGCACACACACACACAGCTCAAGCACACACACGCGCACACGCACGCACACACACAGACACACAGACACACACACACACACACACACACACACACACACACACACACACTGCACATACATACACACACACACTCACATACACACACACATACACACACATACACACATACACACACACACACACACTGCACATACACTGCACATACACTGCACATACATACACACACACATGCACGGGCACATTTTTCCACCCAGAAATAATTTCTTGACAGGCACAGTATGTATAGAACATTCAGTTACACATTACCAATTAATTCAGGGTGGACTGCTTTCATACAGCGTCAGAAATGGAAAATGAAAAAAAAAACCCAATAAAGTCCTTATCTTGCAGTAGCACACATCACACACACACCCCTGGAACAGCCTTGGGGTTTGAACTCAAAACCTGCTGGTTCATAAGCTCTTGCCCTAACAGCTCATCTGAGCCCCTCTCTTGACTCTAGGAGGCATGTTGAAGATCTGTAGCGTCTATGGCAGGCGTGTGATTCCTTATCTGGAACCCTACGGGTGGGAGAGACATCAGTCTCCTCCTGTATCACCTCACATCACTCTCTCCCCTTTAGGAGGTGCGGGGGGGTGTTGGGGAGGACTTGGTTATCTGAAGGTTATCTGAAAATGATGGTCGAATGGCAATTACTACTCTTTACCACAATCACTACAATTACTACAATTACTACCCTTTACTACAATTACTGCAATTACTACCTTTTGTCTCCTCAGATTCTAGTCAAGCTTATTCAGTCTGAGTGATCTGACAGTTTCACGGCCGAATCAAAAAGGATGTGTTTAATTTTTCAAATCAGAGTGACGTAGACACTAGGCGTGTTCAGAGGGCACGTACGAGGTTGGGCAGACGGAGCTGTGTTACTGAACACTGAGCAGTAATTCCACTCTGTCTCCTGTATTAACGCGGTGTCTCTGATTAATACTCTCTCTCCGCTGTCGGCTCAGGCGCTGCTTACGTAAAGTTGACCCAAAAATGTGTCTCTTTAATATAGAGATCTCCTCCCACACACCGGGACCGCAGTGACGGATGTATCGCCAAAGAACAGTGCTCAGTGTGTTCTGTAGTGTTGAGTGGTGTTAGACGGTGCTGTACTATCTGTAGTGTTTAGCTACACTCAACAGTGTTCAGCAGTGTTGGGAAGTGTGGAGCAGTGTTGACCACTACTTAACCTTATTTGGCAGTGTTAAACAATGTTGTGTCGTGTTAAGGGATATTTGGCAGTGTTAAACGGCATTGTGTGGTGTTTAGCAGTGTTCAGCAGTGTTAAGCAGTGTTGTGTGATATTTAGAAGTGTTCAGCAGTGTTAGACAGTGTTATGTAATATTCAGCAGTGTTAAAAAGTGTTGTGTGGTGTTAAGTGATATTCAACAATGTTAAACAGTGTTGTTTGGTGTTTAGCAGTGTTCAGCAATGTTCAGCAGTGTTAAACAGTCTTATGTGATATTTAGGGTTATTCAGCAGTGTTAAACAGTGTTGTTTGGTGTTTAGGTGTGGGGGGGGGGTGTTCAGCAATGCTGTGTGGTATTCAGCAGTGTTTGGTCATGCTTAATAGTGTACAGTGGTGCTGAGTTGTGTTGAGAAGTGATATGCACTGTTTAACAGCATTTAGCAGAAACAGCAATGTTAAGCAGTGTTGAGTAGTGTTAAGCAGCGTTAAGCAGTGTTGAGTAGTGATGTTGAGCACACAGTCCTAATGGTGTGTATGTAAGTGTGTCAGATGGCATAGGCTTGAAATTCAACTCTTCATTTAAGTGGAGATATTATTATAGTTATTAACTTTCCACACACAATTATGTGCCTGTCACTCAACCAGCCCTTTGTGTGTGTGTGTGTGTGTGTCTGTGTGCGCGTGCACATGTTGGTGCATGTGGTTATGTGTTGGTATGTGTATATGTGTGTGAGAAAAGTGTGAATATTGAAAACAAAATATTCTTTGGATAAAATTTGCCTGTAAGATGAAAAATTTAGAGATTTATTGCTACTGATGTGTGAGTTTCAGAGCTGGGGTGTGTGTGTGTGTCAGTGCTGATGTGTGTCCGTGTGTCTGTGTTGATGTGTGTGTGTGTGCGTCGACACAGATGTGTGTGTGTGTGTGTGTGTGTGTGTGTGTGTGCGTCGACACAGATGTGTGTGTGTGTGTGTCTGTGTGCGCACGCGTGTGTGTGTGTGTGCGTGTGTCAGTGCTGATGTGAGTGTGTCTGTACTGGTGTGTGTGTGTGTGTGTCTCAACACTGATGTGTGTGTGTGTGTCTGTGCTGGTGTGTGTGTGTGTGTGTGTGTGCCTGTCAGTGCTTATGTGTGTGTGTGTGTGTGTGTGTGTGTGTGTGTGTTAATGCTTGTGTGTGTGTGTGCCTGTTAGGAGAACAAATGCTGGACACTGAACTATCTAAATGAATAAACACTCATGGTCTAGGGAAATACAACAACTAGTCTGGTTAAGACCAGTCCCCTCACCTGATGCCACTCTACGTGTTGTGTTTAACGTGTAAGTCTGCCTGCCTGTGCGTGTGTGAGTATTTAACTAAAGGTAACGTGTAAGTCTGCGTGTGTGTGTGTGTGTGTGTGCGTGTGTGTGTGTGTGCCTGGGTGTGTGAGTATTTAACTGAAGGTAACGTGGAAGTCTGCCTGTGTGTGTGTGTGTGTGTGTGTGTGTGGGCGCCCGTGTGTGTGTGTGCGTGTGTGTGTGTGTGTGTGCGTGTGTGCGCGCGCGCGCGCGTGTGTGTGTGTGTGTGTGTGGGCGCCCGTGTGTGTGTGTGTGCGTGTGTGTGTGTGTGTGTGTGTGTGCGTGTGTGTGTGTGTGTGTGTGTGTGTGGGCGCGCGTGTTTGTGTGTGTGTGTGTGCGTGTG
>NC_044497.1:56523325-56590825 GCF_902362185.1 Chanos chanos
TGAATGGTGTTTGTGTGAAAGAGGAGTCATTTGTATGGTGTTTGTGTGAAAGAGGAGTCATTTGAATGGTGTTTGTGTGAAAGAGGAGTCACTTGAATGGTGTTTGTGCGAAAGAGGAGTCATTTGTATGGTGTTTGTGTGAAAGAGGAGTCACTTGAATGGTGTTTGTGTGAAAGAGGAGTCAGTCATTTGTATGGTGTTTGTGTAAAAGAGGAGTCACTTGAATGGTGTTTGTGTGAAAGAGGAGTCAGTCATTTGTATGGTGTTTGTGTGAAAGAGGAGTTGTCCGTGTGGTGTTTGTGTGAAAGAGGAGTCATTTGAATGGTGTTTGTGTGAAAGAGGAGTCATTTGTATGGTGTTTGTGTGAAAGAGGAGTCAGTCATTTGTATGGTGTTTGTGTGAAAGAGGAGTTGTCCGTGTGGTGTTTGTGTGAAAGAGGAGTCATTTGAATGGTGTTTGTGTGAAAGAGGAGTCACTTGAATGGTGTTTGTGCGAAAGAGGAGTCAATCATTTGTATGGTGTTTGTGTAAAAGAGGAGTCACTTGAATGGTGTTTGTGTGAAAGAGGAGTCAGTCATTTTTATGGTGTTTGTGTGAAAGAGGAGTTGTCCGTGTGGTGTTTGTGTGAATGAGGAGTCATTTGAATGGTGTTTGTGTGAAAGAGGAGTCATTTGTATGGTGTTTGTGTGAAAGAGGAGTCAGTCATTTGTATGGTGTTTGTGTGAAAGAGGAGTTGTCCATGTGGTGTTTGTGTGAAAGAGGAGTCATTTGAATGGTGTTTGTGCGAAAGAGGAGTCATTTGTATGGTGTTTGTGTGAAAGAGGAGTCAGTCATTTGTATGGTGTTTGTGCGAAAGAGGAGTCATTTGTATGGTGTTTGTGTGAAAGAGGAGTCAGTCATTTGAATGGTGTTTGTGTAAAAGAGGAGTCAGCCATTTGTATGGTGTTTGTGTGAAAGAGGAGTCATTTGTATGGTGTTTGTGCGAAAGAGGAGTCATTTGTATGGTGTTTGTGTGAAAGAGGAGTTGTCCGTATGGTGTTTGTGTGAAAGAGGAGTCATTTGTATGGTGTTTGTGTGAAAGAGGAGTTGTCCGTGTGGTGTTTGTGTGAAAGAGGAGTCATTTGTATGGTGTTTGTGTGAAAGAGGAGTCATTTGAATGGTGTTTGTGTGAAATAGGAGTCATTTGTATGGTGTTTGTGTGAAAGAGGAGTCAGTCATTTGTATGGTGTTTGTGTGAAAGGGGAGTTGTCCATGTGGTGTTTGTGTGAAAGAGGAGTCATTTGAATGGTGTTTGTGTGAAAGAGGAGTCAGTCATTTGAATGGTGTTTGTGTAAAAGAGGAGTCAGCCATTTGTATGGTGTTTGTGTGAAAGAGGAGTCATTTGTATGGTGTTTGTGTGAAAGAGGAGTCAGTCATTTGTATTGTGTTTGTGTGAAAGAGGAGTTGTCCGTATGGTGTTTGTGTGAAAGAGGAGTCATTTGTATGGTGTTTGTGTGAAAGAGGAGTTGTCCGTGTGGTGTTTGTGTGAAAGAGGAGTCATTTGTATGGTGTTTGTGTGAAAGAGGAGTCATTTGAATGGTGTTTGTGTGAAATAGGAGTCATTTGTATGGTGTTTGTGTGAAAGAGGAGTCAGTCATTTGTATGGTGTTTGTGTGAAAGGGGAGTTGTCCATGTGGTGTTTGTGTGAAAGAGGAGTCATTTGAATGGTGTTTGTGTGAAAGAGGAGTCATTTGTATGGTGTTTGTGTGAAAGAGGAGTCACTTGAATGGTGTTTGTGCGAAAGAGGAGTCATTTGAATGGTGTTTGTGTGAAATAGGTGTCATTTGTATGGTGTTTGTGTGAAAGAGGAGTCAGTCATTTGTATGGTGTTTGTGTGAAAGGGGAGTTGTCCATGTGGTGTTTGTGTGAAAGAGGAGTCATTTGAATGGTGTTTGTGTGAAAGAGGAGTTGTCCATGTGGTGTTTGTGTGAAAGAGGAGTCATTTGAATGGTGTTTGTGCGAAAGAGGAGTCATTTGTATGGTGTTTGTGTGAAAGAGGAGTTGTCCGTGTGGTGTTTGTGTGAATGAGGAGTCATTTGAATGGTGTTTGTGTGAAAGAGGAGTCAGTCATCTGTATGGCGTTTGTGTGAAAGAGGAGTCATTTGAATGGTGTTTGTGTGAAAGAGGAGTCAGTCATTTGAATGGCGTTTGTGTGAAAGAGGAGTCATTTGTATGGTGTTTGTGTAAAAGAGGAGTCAGTCATTTGTATTGTGTTTGTGTGAAAGAGGAGTTGTCCGTATGGTGTTTGTGTGAAAGAGGAGTCATTTGTATGGTGTTTGTGTGAAAGAGGAGTTGTCCGTGTGGTGTTTGTGTGAAAGAGGAGTCATTTGAATGGTGTTTGTGTGAAAGAGGAGTCATTTGAATGGTGTTTGTGTGAAATAGGAGTCATTTGTATGGTGTTTGTGTGAAAGAGGAGTCAGTCATTTGTATGGTGTTTGTGTGAAAGGGGAGTTGTCCATGTGGTGTTTGTGTGAAAGAGGAGTCATTTGAATGGTGTTTGTGTGAAAGAGGAGTCAGTCATTTGAATGGTGTTTGTGTAAAAGAGGAGTCAGCCATTTGTATGGTGTTTGTGTGAAAGAGGAGTCATTTGTATGGTGTTTGTGTGAAAGAGGAGTCAGTCATTTGTATTGTGTTTGTGTGAAAGAGGAGTTGTCCGTATGGTGTTTGTGTGAAAGAGGAGTCATTTGTATGGTGTTTGTGTGAAAGAGGAGTTGTCCGTGTGGTGTTTGTGTGAAAGAGGAGTCATTTGTATGGTGTTTGTGTGAAAGAGGAGTCATTTGAATGGTGTTTGTGTGAAATAGGAGTCATTTGTATGGTGTTTGTGTGAAAGAGGAGTCAGTCATTTGTATGGTGTTTGTGTGAAAGGGGAGTTGTCCATGTGGTGTTTGTGTGAAAGAGGAGTCATTTGAATGGTGTTTGTGTGAAAGAGGAGTCATTTGTATGGTGTTTGTGTGAAAGAGGAGTCACTTGAATGGTGTTTGTGCGAAAGAGGAGTCATTTGTATGGTGTTTGTGTGAAAGAGGAGTCACTTGAATGGTGTTTGTGTGAAAGAGGAGTCAGTCATTTGTATGGTGTTTGTGTGAAAGAGGAGTCACTTGAATGGTGTTTGTGTGAAAGAGGAGTCAGTCATTTGTATGGTGTTTGTGTGAAAGGAGTTGTCCGTGTGGTGTTTGTGTGAATGAGGAGTCATTTGAATGGTGTTTGTGTGAAAGAGGAGTCAGTCATTTGTATGGTGTTTGTGTGAAAGAGGAGTTGTCCGTATGGTGTTTGTGTGAAAGAGGAGTCATTTGTATGGTGTTTGTGTGAAAGAGGAGTTGTCCGTGTGGTGTTTGTGTGAAAGAGGAGTCATTTGTATGGTGTTTGTGTGAAAGAGGAGTCATTTGAATGGTGTTTGTGTGAAAGAGGAGTCATTTGTATGGTGTTTGTGTGAAAGAGGAGTCAGTCATTTGTATTGTGTTTGTGTGAAAGAGGAGTTGTCCATGTGGTGTTTGTGTGAAAGAGGAGTCATTTGAATGGTGTTTGTGCGAAAGAGGAGTCATTTGTATGGTGTTTGTGTGAAAGAGGAGTTGTCCGTGTGGTGTTTGTGTGAATGAGGAGTCATTTGAATGGTGTTTGTGTGAAAGAGGAGTCAGTCATCTGTATGGCGTTTGTGTGAAAGAGGAGTCATTTGAATGGTGTTTGTGTGAAAGAGGAGTCAGTCATTTGAATGGCGTTTGTGTGAAAGAGGAGTCATTTGTATGGTGTTTGTGTAAAAGAGGAGTCAGTCATTTGTATTGTGTTTGTGTGAAAGAGGAGTTGTCCGTATGGTGTTTGTGTGAAAGAGGAGTCATTTGTATGGTGTTTGTGTGAAAGAGGAGTCGCTTGAATGGTGTTTGTGTGAAAGAGGAGTCATTTGAATGGTGTTTGTGTGAAAGAGGAGTCATTTGAATGGTGTTTGTGTGAAAGAGGAGTCACTTGAATGGTGTTTGTGCGAAAGAGGAGTCATTTGTATGGTGTTTGTGCGAAAGAGGAGTCACTTGAATGGTGTTTGTGTGAAAGAGGAGTCAGTCATTTGTATGGTGTTTGTGTAAAAGAGGAGTCACTTGAATGGTGTTTGTGTGAAAGAGGAGTTGTCCGTGTGGTGTTTGTGTGAAAGAGGAGTCATTTGTATGGTGTTTGTGTGAAAGAGGAGTCACTTGAATGGTGTTTGTGTGAAAGAGGAGTCATTTGTATGGTGTTTGTGTGAAAGAGGAGTCATTTGAATGGTGTTTGTGTGAAAGAGGAGTCACTTGAATGGTGTTTGTGCGAAAGAGGAGTCATTTGTATGGTGTTTGTGTGAAAGAGGAGTCATTTGTATGGTGTTTGTGTGAAAGAGGAGTCAGTCATTTGTATGGTGTTTGTGTGAAAGAGGAGTTGTCCATGTGGTGTTTGTGTGAAAGAGGAGTCATTTGAATGGTGTTTGTGCGAAAGAGGAGTCATTTGTATGGTGTTTGGGTGAAAGAGGAGTCAGTCATTTGTATGGTGTTTGTGCGAAAGAGGAGTCATTTGTATGGTGTTTGTGTGAAAGAGGAGTCAGTCATTTGAATGGTGTTTGTGTAAAAGAGGAGTCAGCCATTTGTATGGTGTTTGTGTGAAAGAGGAGTCATTTGTATGGTGTTTGTGCGAAAGAGGAGTCATTTGTATGGTGTTTGTGTGAAAGAGGAGTTGTCCGTATGGTGTTTGTGTGAAAGAGGAGTCATTTGTATGGTGTTTGTGTGAAAGAGGAGTTGTCTGTGTGGTGTTTGTGTGAAAGAGGAGTCATTTGTATGGTGTTTGTGTGAAAGAGGAGTCATTTGAATGGTGTTTGTGTGAAATAGGAGTCATTTGTATGGTGTTTGTGTGAAAGAGGAGTCAGTCATTTGTATGGTGTTTGTGTGAAAGGGGAGTTGTCCATGTGGTGTTTGTGTGAAAGAGGAGTCATTTGAATGGTGTTTGTGTGAAAGAGGAGTCAGTCATTTGAATGGTGTTTGTGTAAAAGAGGAGTCAGCCATTTGTATGGTGTTTGTGTGAAAGAGGAGTCATTTGTATGGTGTTTGTGTGAAAGAGGAGTCAGTCATTTGTATTGTGTTTGTGTGAAAGAGGAGTTGTCCGTATGGTGTTTGTGTGAAAGACGAGTCATTTGTATGGTGTTTGTGTGAAAGAGGAGTTGTCCGTGTGGTGTTTGTGTGAAAGAGGAGTCATTTGTATGGTGTTTGTGTGAAAGAGGAGTCATTTGAATGGTGTTTGTGTGAAATAGGAGTCATTTGTATGGTGTTTGTGTGAAAGAGGAGTCAGTCATTTGTATGGTGTTTGTGTGAAAGAGGAGTCAGTCATTTGAATGGTGTTTGTGTAAAAGAGGAGTCAGCCATTTGTATGGTGTTTGTGTGAAAGAGGAGTCATTTGTATGGTGTTTGTGCGAAAGAGGAGTCATTTGTATGGTGTTTGTGTGAAAGAGGAGTTGTCCGTATGGTGTTTGTGTGAAAGAGGAGTCATTTGTATGGTGTTTGTGTGAAAGAGGAGTTGTCCGTGTGGTGTTTGTGTGAAAGAGGAGTCATTTGTATGGTGTTTGTGTGAAAGAGGAGTCATTTGAATGGTGTTTGTGTGAAATAGGAGTCATTTGTATGGTGTTTGTGTGAAAGAGGAGTCAGTCATTTGTATGGTGTTTGTGTGAAAGGGGAGTTGTCCATGTGGTGTTTGTGTGAAAGAGGAGTCATTTGAATGGTGTTTGTGTGAAAGAGGAGTCAGTCATTTGAATGGTGTTTGTGTAAAAGAGGAGTCAGCCATTTGTATGGTGTTTGTGTGAAAGAGGAGTCATTTGTATGGTGTTTGTGTGAAAGAGGAGTCAGTCATTTGTATTGTGTTTGTGTGAAAGAGGAGTTGTCCGTATGGTGTTTGTGTGAAAGAGGAGTCATTTGTATGGTGTTTGTGTGAAAGAGGAGTTGTCCGTGTGGTGTTTGTGTGAAAGAGGAGTCATTTGTATGGTGTTTGTGTGAAAGAGGAGTCATTTGAATGGTGTTTGTGTGAAATAGGAGTCATTTGTATGGTGTTTGTGTGAAAGAGGAGTCAGTCATTTGTATGGTGTTTGTGTGAAAGAGGAGTTGTCCATGTGGTGTTTGTGTGAAAGAGGAGTCATTTGAATGGTGTTTGTGTGAAAGAGGAGTCATTTGTATGGTGTTTGTGTGAAAGAGGAGTCACTTGAATGGTGTTTGTGCGAAAGAGGAGTCATTTGTATGGTGTTTGTGTGAAAGAGGAGTCACTTGAATGGTGTTTGTGTGAAAGAGGAGTCAGTCATTTGTATGGTGTTTGTGTGAAAGAGGAGTCACTTGAATGGTGTTTGTGTGAAAGAGGAGTCAGTCATTTGTATGGTGTTTGTGTGAAAGGAGTTGTCCGTGTGGTGTTTGTGTGAATGAGGAGTCATTTGAATGGTGTTTGTGTGAAAGAGGAGTCAGTCATTTGTATGGTGTTTGTGTGAAAGAGGAGTTGTCCGTATGGTGTTTGTGTGAAAGAGGAGTCATTTGTATTGTGTTTGTGTGAAAGAGGAGTTGTCCGTGTGGTGTTTGTGTGAAAGAGGAGTCATTTGTATGGTGTTTGTGTGAAAGAGGAGTCATTTGAATGGTGTTTGTGTGAAAGAGGAGTCATTTGTATGGTGTTTGTGTGAAAGAGGAGTCAGTCATTTGTATTGTGTTTGTGTGAAAGAGGAGTTGTCCATGTGGTGTTTGTGTGAAAGAGGAGTCATTTGAATGGTGTTTGTGCGAAAGAGGAGTCATTTGTATGGTGTTTGTGTGAAAGAGGAGTTGTCCGTGTGGTGTTTGTGTGAATGAGGAGTCATTTGAATGGTGTTTGTGTGAAAGAGGAGTCAGTCATCTGTATGGCGTTTGTGTGAAAGAGGAGTCATTTGAATGGTGTTTGTGTGAAAGA
Organism: Chanos chanos; assembly: GCF_902362185.1. Lineage (NCBI taxonomy): Eukaryota > Metazoa > Chordata > Actinopteri > Gonorynchiformes > Chanidae > Chanos > Chanos chanos. The sequence goes on from NC_044497.1 coordinate 56,530,279, forward strand.
GGAGTCAGTCATTTGAATGGCGTTTGTGTGAAAGAGGAGTCATTTGTATGGTGTTTGTGTAAAAGAGGAGTCAGTCATTTGTATTGTGTTTGTGTGAAAGAGGAGTTGTCCGTATGGTGTTTGTGTGAAAGAGGAGTCATTTGTATGGTGTTTGTGTGAAAGAGGAGTTGTCCGTGTGGTGTTTGTGTGAAAGAGGAGTCATTTGAATGGTGTTTGTGTGAAAGAGGAGTCATTTGAATGGTGTTTGTGTGAAAGAGGAGTCACTTGAATGGTGTTTGTGCGAAAGAGGAGTCATTTGTATGGTGTTTGTGCGAAAGAGGAGTCACTTGAATGGTGTTTGTGTGAAAGAGGAGTCAGTCATTTGTATGGTGTTTGTGTAAAAGAGGAGTCACTTGAACGGTGTTTGTGTGAAAGAGGAGTTGTCCGTGTGGTGTTTGTGTGAAAGAGGAGTCATTTGTATGGTGTTTGTGTGAAAGAGGAGTCACTTGAATGGTGTTTGTGTGAAAGAGGAGTCATTTGTATGGTGTTTGTGTGAAAGAGGAGTCATTTGAATGGTGTTTGTGTGAAAGAGGAGTCACTTGAATGGTGTTTGTGCGAAAGAGGAGTCATTTGTATGGTGTTTGTGTGAAAGAGGAGTCATTTGTATGGTGTTTGTGTGAAAGAGGAGTCAGTCATTTGTATGGTGTTTGTGTGAAAGAGGAGTTGTCCATGTGGTGTTTGTGTGAAAGAGGAGTCATTTGAATGGTGTTTGTGCGAAAGAGGAGTCATTTGTATGGTGTTTGGGTGAAAGAGGAGTCAGTCATTTGTATGGTGTTTGTGCGAAAGAGGAGTCATTTGTATGGTGTTTGTGTGAAAGAGGAGTCAGTCATTTGAATGGTGTTTGTGTAAAAGAGGAGTCAGCCATTTGTATGGTGTTTGTGTGAAAGAGGAGTCATTTGTATGGTGTTTGTGCGAAAGAGGAGTCATTTGTATGGTGTTTGTGTGAAAGAGGAGTTGTCCGTATGGTGTTTGTGTGAAAGAGGAGTCATTTGTATGGTGTTTGTGTGAAAGAGGAGTTGTCCGTGTGGTGTTTGTGTGAAAGAGGAGTCATTTGTATGGTGTTTGTGTGAAAGAGGAGTCATTTGAATGGTGTTTGTGTGAAATAGGAGTCATTTGTATGGTGTTTGTGTGAAAGAGGAGTCAGTCATTTGTATGGTGTTTGTGTGAAAGGGGAGTTGTCCATGTGGTGTTTGTGTGAAAGAGGAGTCATTTGAATGGTGTTTGTGTGAAAGAGGAGTCAGTCATTTGAATGGTGTTTGTGTAAAAGAGGAGTCAGCCATTTGTATGGTGTTTGTGTGAAAGAGGAGTCATTTGTATGGTGTTTGTGTGAAAGAGGAGTCAGTCATTTGTATTGTGTTTGTGTGAAAGAGGAGTTGTCCGTATGGTGTTTGTGTGAAAGAGGAGTCATTTGTATGGTGTTTGTGTGAAAGAGGAGTTGTCCGTGTGGTGTTTGTGTGAAAGAGGAGTCATTTGTATGGTGTTTGTGTGAAAGAGGAGTCATTTGAATGGTGTTTGTGTGAAAGAGGAGTCATTTGTATGGTGTTTGTGTGAAAGAGGAGTCAGTCATTTGTATGGTGTTTGTGTGAAAGGGGAGTTGTCCATGTGGTGTTTGTGTGAAAGAGGAGTCATTTGAATGGTGTTTGTGTGAAAGAGGAGTCATTTGTATGGTGTTTGTGTGAAAGAGGAGTCACTTGAATGGTGTTTGTGCGAAAGAGGAGTCATTTGTATGGTGTTTGTGTGAAAGAGGAGTCACTTGAATGGTGTTTGTGTGAAAGAGGAGTCAGTCATTTGTATGGTGTTTGTGTGAAAGAGGAGTCACTTGAATGGTGTTTGTGTGAAAGAGGAGTCAGTCATTTGTATGGTGTTTGTGTGAAAGGAGTTGTCCGTGTGGTGTTTGTGTGAATGAGGAGTCATTTGAATGGTGTTTGTGTGAAAGAGGAGTCAGTCATTTGTATGGTGTTTGTGTGAAAGAGGAGTTGTCCGTATGGTGTTTGTGTGAAAGAGGAGTCATTTGTATGGTGTTTGTGTGAAAGAGGAGTTGTCCGTGTGGTGTTTGTGTGAAAGAGGAGTCATTTGTATGGTGTTTGTGTGAAAGAGGAGTCATTTGAATGGTGTTTGTGTGAAAGAGGAGTCATTTGTATGGTGTTTGTGTGAAAGAGGAGTCAGTCATTTGTATTGTGTTTGTGTGAAAGAGGAGTTGTCCATGTGGTGTTTGTGTGAAAGAGGAGTCATTTGAATGGTGTTTGTGCGAAAGAGGAGTCATTTGTATGGTGTTTGTGTGAAAGAGGAGTCATTTGTATGGTGTTTGTGTGAAAGAGGAGTCAGTCATTTGTATGGTGTTTGTGTGAAAGAGGAGTTGTCCATGTGGTGTTTGTGTGAAAGAGGAGTCATTTGAATGGTGTTTGTGCGAAAGAGGAGTCATTTGTATGGTGTTTGGGTGAAAGAGGAGTCAGTCATTTGTATGGTGTTTGTGCGAAAGAGGAGTCATTTGTATGGTGTTTGTGTGAAAGAGGAGTCAGTCATTTGAATGGTGTTTGTGTAAAAGAGGAGTCAGCCATTTGTATGGTGTTTGTGTGAAAGAGGAGTCATTTGTATGGTGTTTGTGCGAAAGAGGAGTCATTTGTATGGTGTTTGTGTGAAAGAGGAGTTGTCCGTATGGTGTTTGTGTGAAAGAGGAGTCATTTGTATGGTGTTTGTGTGAAAGAGGAGTTGTCCGTGTGGTGTTTGTGTGAAAGAGGAGTCATTTGTATGGTGTTTGTGTGAAAGAGGAGTCATTTGAATGGTGTTTGTGTGAAATAGGAGTCATTTGTATGGTGTTTGTGTGAAAGAGGAGTCAGTCATTTGTATGGTGTTTGTGTGAAAGGGGAGTTGTCCATGTGGTGTTTGTGTGAAAGAGGAGTCATTTGAATGGTGTTTGTGTGAAAGAGGAGTCAGTCATTTGAATGGTGTTTGTGTAAAAGAGGAGTCAGCCATTTGTATGGTGTTTGTGTGAAAGAGGAGTCATTTGTATGGTGTTTGTGTGAAAGAGGAGTCAGTCATTTGTATTGTGTTTGTGTGAAAGAGGAGTTGTCCGTATGGTGTTTGTGTGAAAGAGGAGTCATTTGTATGGTGTTTGTGTGAAAGAGGAGTTGTCCGTGTGGTGTTTGTGTGAAAGAGGAGTCATTTGTATGGTGTTTGTGTGAAAGAGGAGTCATTTGTATGGTGTTTGTGTGAAAGAGGAGTCATTTGTATGGTGTTTGTGTGAAAGAGGAGTCAGTCATTTGTATGGTGTTTGTGTGAAAGGGGAGTTGTCCATGTGGTGTTTGTGTGAAAGAGGAGTCATTTGAATGGTGTTTGTGTGAAAGAGGAGTCATTTGTATGGTGTTTGTGTGAAAGAGGAGTCACTTGAATGGTGTTTGTGCGAAAGAGGAGTCATTTGTATGGTGTTTGTGTGAAAGAGGAGTCACTTGAATGGTGTTTGTGTGAAAGAGGAGTCAGTCATTTGTATGGTGTTTGTGTGAAAGAGGAGTCACTTGAATGGTGTTTGTGTGAAAGAGGAGTCAGTCATTTGTATGGTGTTTGTGTGAAAGGAGTTGTCCGTGTGGTGTTTGTGTGAATGAGGAGTCATTTGAATGGTGTTTGTGTGAAAGAGGAGTCAGTCATTTGTATGGTGTTTGTGTGAAAGAGGAGTTGTCCGTATGGTGTTTGTGTGAAAGAGGAGTCATTTGTATGGTGTTTGTGTGAAAGAGGAGTTGTCCGTGTGGTGTTTGTGTGAAAGAGGAGTCATTTGTATGGTGTTTGTGTGAAAGAGGAGTCATTTGAATGGTGTTTGTGTGAAAGAGGAGTCATTTGTATGGTGTTTGTGTGAAAGAGGAGTCAGTCATTTGTATTGTGTTTGTGTGAAAGAGGAGTTGTCCATGTGGTGTTTGTGTGAAAGAGGAGTCATTTGAATGGTGTTTGTGCGAAAGAGGAGTCATTTGTATGGTGTTTGTGTGAAAGAGGAGTCATTTGAATGGTGTTTGTGCGAAAGAGGAGTCATTTGTATGGTGTTTGTGTGAAAGAGGAGTCACTTGAATGGTGTTTGTGCGAAAGAGGAGTCATTTGTATGGTGTTTGTGTGAAAGAGGAGTCACTTGTATGGTGTTTGTGTGAAAGAGGAGTCAGTCATTTGTATGGTGTTTGTGTGAAAGAGGAGTCACTTGAATGGTGTTTGTGTGAAAGAGGAGTCAGTCATTTGTATGGTGTTTGTGTGAAAGGAGTTGTCCGTGTGGTGTTTGTGTGAATGAGGAGTCATTTGAATGGTGTTTGTGTGAAAGAGGACTCAGTCATTTGTATGGTGTTTGTGTGAAAGAGGAGTTGTCCGTATGGTGTTTGTGTGAAAGAGGAGTCATTTGTATGGTGTTTGTGTGAAAGAGGAGTTGTCCGTGTGGTGTTTGTGTGAAAGAGGAGTCATTTGTATGGTGTTTGTGTGAAAGAGGAGTCATTTGTATGGTGTTTGTGTGAAAGAGGAGTCAGTCATTTGTATTGTGTTTGTGTGAAAGAGGAGTTGTCCATGTGGTGTTTGTGTGAAAGAGGAGTCATTTGAATGGTGTTTGTGCGAAAGAGGAGTCATTTGTATGGTGTTTGTGTGAAAGAGGAGTCACTTGAATGGTGTTTGTGCGAAAGAGGAGTCATTTGTGTTTGTGTGAAAGAGGAGTCGTCCGTATGGTGTTTGTGTGAAAGAGGAGTCATTTGTGTTTGTGTGAAAGAGGAGTTATCCATATGGTGTTTGTGTGAAAAAAGAGTTGTCCGTATGGTGTTTGTGTGAAAGGGGAGTCATTTGTATGGTGTTTGTGTTTGCATTAGTGTGAAAGAAGGGTCATCCATATGGTATCTGTGTTTGTGTTTGTGGTTGTGTGAAAGGGGCGTGTGAAACAGGGGCTTAGACGTCCACAGGCAGGGAAGGCTGACGTTAGGCATCACAGATCAGTATCTCTAACTTTAAGACGAACCAGGCAGGTGAATGTAGTGGGGAGTGTGCTAAGTGTGGTAGCCAGACATACGCTGGGAGTCTCAGTGAAGACACTGACTCGGAGTCAAACATACATACCGACTGCCTCATTGTGTCCAAACCCCTTCCACCATCTTCCTTACACACCTCGCATATCTCAGCTGTTTGTCATACACACCGATGTGTGAGTGGTCTCTAACTGTACCTCTGCTCCCCTACCCACCTCCCCTGGCTGTGTACCTGGGCACACCTGGGGGGGGTTCCTGTGCTCAGGATCGGAAGAGGAGTTACAAAGCAGTGCAGTCCAGTGACGACGGCGTCATGTCAGGGGACGCCCTGGTGGCTCTGGCCCAGAACTGCACCCTCATGCACAATGTGCTGGGCCCGGCCTGCATCTTTCTCCGCAAGGGCTTCGCAGAAAGCCGCCAGACTGTACGTAAGTCTGGACACGCATATACCGACACACACACACACAGAAATACACACATGCACTCACACACAGAAATACACACATGCACTCACACACACATACACACATGCACATGCATGTACACACACACACACACACACACACACACAAACTCACAGATTGCACAAAAGGGTGAATGGGAAGATTAGAAGAATAGGAGGAGGCAGAAAGGGGTGCACACACATACACACACTCACACGTGTTAAAGATCGACTCACACACACACACACACACACTCACACGTGTTAAAGAGCGACTCACACACACATACACACTCACACGTGTTAAAGATCGACTCACACATACGTGCAAATGTATCAGGCAGAACTCACAGACTGTGATTACATCTCACTGTGTCTCTCAACATGTCCTCGTACGTGATCAAATCTGTTCATTATTTAAATAATGCTCCTCTGAGCTGCTCTGGTCTGATGTTTTGCCTCTTAAGAGGCCTCGGTACTGTTCTGTTTCACTGCTCTAACACGGAGCTGCCCTGAATCTAATCTGCAGCCTTGACTTTTTGGTCACTGGTAAGACCATGCCTCATGCTTTGGGTTAACACAGTGTGTTCTCTGCCCGCCCGCTGGGTCCTAGGACAGAGTCCTGGGCCTGCAGACAGATGGAGGACACTCATCCGTCCCCCGATGGGGATTGGAGGGTCAGCGTCTCGTAATGAAAAGGAGGTGTAAGCTAATCGTTTTGAGACGGGTTTCTGCCTCATTGGCCTCGCTGAGGAGCGCTCCTCTGGCAGAGGGGAGGTGCCAGGAGATGAGAAACTGGAGCAGGAGCTGAGGTTAAAGGGAGAGAGGGAGAGCTCAGATGTCAGAGGTCAGAAATCAGAGGTCGACCGTGACGTTCTGAGTCAGTGGAAACTCATTAGCAATTTCCATCTCTCAGCCATCGCTCAGACAAACAACTTGCAAAAATGGTCCTTCATCTCAGAAGTGAGCATCATTACAAGCAATCGAAAACGGTTTGGCTTTATGAGAGGGAACATTCGACACAGCCGTAATCAGTGCTGAGATTTTCTCTCCGCGGCAGCGGAGGGATTATCGTTCACGCGTTACGGACATGAGATGACGCGTCATGGCGTAACTGCACTCTTTAGCTGCGAGAGGTTTGTGTTTAAACGGACAGACTCTGATTCAGACTCGTTCACTAATGTCTTAACGTGTGACTCTAAACTGTTTGGCTCCTCCTCCAGTGTGTGTCAAACTCACACCACCAGCTGTGTGATTCCAGTGCATTCATGTTTTTAACTGATTATTCTTCTTGGCTGCAGGACCGAGAGCTGAGACCAGAGGAGCTGGACGGTGAGTTTCGACATGTTTACAGACGACTTTGTCATCTCTCCTTCATTTCAGATACGTTGATCAGTCAAGAGCAAATAAGGGATTTTCTTTCATTAGATCTCAAAACTGTCATGTGGCTTTTTATGACCACCTCTTATCATATTTAACAGGCTTCAGAAAAAGAGCAAATGACGCAAAGCATCATGGGAAAGGACGTCATAATGAGAGTACAGCCCATTATTTTGGGTGATTTATGTCAGCGGTTTGATAAAATATTAAAGATAATATCTAAAATAATTGTATTTATCAGCGGCGGCAGCAGCAGCAGCATCATCATCATCAACAACAACAACAACAACAACAACAACAACCAGAACAGACCTGTCCCAGTTAGGGTCCTTGTAGAATAGTGGGATTGGTATGTTCATGGGGGGAATTGGAGAGCTCCATGCTGTGGGACCCAGTGTGTTAAGGGCTCTCTATAGACCTTCACTGTGTTCTCATGCTAACATAGCCACTCACCCAACCTGTCAGCAAAACGTGTCTGCATTACAAACAGCATTCAAAAGGACGAGCCATTTAAAAAGAGAAATATTCTCTCTCTCTCGGGCTCTCTCCCTCTCTCTCTCTCTCTCTTTCTCTCTCGGGCTCTCTCCCTCTCTTTTTCTCTCTCTCTCTCTCTCTCTCTCTCTCTTTCATGTTCACTCTCTCTGTCTCTTTCCCTTTCTCTCTCTCTCTCTTTCATGTTCACTCTCTCTCTCTCTCTTTCCCTTTCTCCCTCTCTCTGCCTCTCTGTTTGTCTCTCCTTTAATCTCACTCTCTTTCTCCCTCCCTCCCTGTGTCTCAGTTTCTCTTTCAATTTCCAATTTAATTCATTTAAGCCTTATTGGCATGATTTTAAAGAATGCCAAAGCCATGTGTGATACAGGTGATACATACAGTCAAAAACATACACAGTATACACAATGATCTCTCTCTCTGTCTGTGTGTCTCAGAGCTGCGGGAGGCCTTTAAGGAGTTTGATAAGGATAAGGACGGCTTCATCGGGTGTAAGGACCTGGGTAACTGCATGAGGACTATGGGATACATGCCCACAGAGATGGAACTGATTGAGCTCAGCCAACAGATCAACATGAACTGTGAGTGTGCCCAGAGAGAGAGAGGGGGAGAGAGAGAGGGAGAGAGGGAGAGAGAGGGGGGAAGAGAGAGAGACAGGAGAGAGAGAGGACAGAGAGAGAGAGAGGGGAGAGAGAGAGAGGGAGAGAGGGGGAGGAGAGAGAGAGAGAGAGAGAGAGAGAGAGAGAGAAGGAGACTTTGCAGTATTACTCATGTTGGCCAAACGTTAATGAGCGGTGCTGTGTGTCGTCGTGACAGTGGGCGGGCACGTGGACTTTGAGGACTTCGTGGAGCTGATGGGACCCAAACTCCTGGCGGAGACTGCGGACATGATCGGCGTGAAGGAGCTGAGGGACGCGTTTAAGGAGGTGAGGTTTTAAAGGGGTCGCTGGACACGGCGGGGAAATGACGGCCTCCAGAGAACGGATGATACAGGACACGGTAGACCAAATCCAGCCCCATGACCTCTCATGTCAACCAACCAGCGTGGTCTCTGATTGGCTGGAGGGAGAGCACAGTAAAGATCGACTGCTAATTACAAAGAGAGGGGGTGAAAACGAGGAGGACCTCAGGAAAAGACAGAAAGAAAATGATTGGAGAGAGGGCGTGAGAGTGTGACAGAGGATAAAGATACAGTGATGGAGCTTTGTGCAGAGAGAGTCACAGTGATTGGGGGGGGGGGGGGGGGGGGGGGGGGGTTGAGTGAGGAGACATGAAGATTAATATGATTACATCAAGAACTGAACAGTTAAGTTCTCATAAGTGACAAGAAATATTGAGATGACTCTGCCTGCAGTTCTGTCTTTGAATTATAAACTAAAGCCTCATACAGTGGATCTGAGTCATTCAGGTGTTGAGTTATAAACTAAAGCGTCATACAACAGATCTGAGCCATTCAGGTGTTAAATTATAAACTACAGCCTCATACAGTGGGTCTGAGTCATCCAAGTGTTGAGTTATAAACTAAAGCCTCATACAGTGGATCTGAGTCATTCAGGTGTTGAGTTATAAACTAAAGCGTCATACAGCAGGTCTGAGGCATTCAGGTGTTTTGGTGATGAACTCCTCTTTAAGACTTATCCTTCATCCTCTCCCAGTTTGACACCAATGGTGACGGCCAGATCAGCACGGCAGAACTACGAGAGGCCATGAAGAAACTGTTAGGACAACAGGTAAAGACAAAGGACCAATCATCTGTCAGCGCGTGCTGCGTGTTAGTGTCGCCCCCCCCCCCCCCTCAAAAATGTATTGTGTCGCTTGTTTTCAGGTTGGTCACAGAGATCTAGAAGACATCTTACGGGATATTGATCTGAATGGAGATGGGCACGTAGACTTTGAAGGTAAGACTGAATAAGTCATGTTTTAATTTCTAATTCTAGAAGCAAAGCAGACTATGTTCCACTCTTTTGAATTAAACAGTCAGATGCGTCATTTTCGGTGAATCCTCGGTGAAAGGGTTGGTATTCTGTGTGAACTGGTAAACCGTTCAGACCGGATCTTCCCTCGGTCCGAGTCTGAATCCGAGCAGTTTGGTTCCGGGCGATGCTGTCTCGGTGAGGAGGGGAAGGATGGCGGGACAAGAGCAGCAACACTCTCTGTCAGATTATCTCCAAACTGAGGGATTATGTCACCTCACAGATTACTCAGAGAGGGAAAAAATGTCCAGAGAGGCACGGGGACAAAAATAGCCAATCCAGTGAATCACACGGCACACGCTCACTCAGACACACGAACATCTCACAAAGACAGACCTTCTCTTACTCAGTCAGTCTTTTTTATTTTTGGGGGGGTCGGAGGTGGGGAGCAGAAAATGAATTGAACACTATTCATGTTCACATTTCCCTTCCTTCTTTCTCTCTTTCTTTCTTTCGTTCTTTCTTTCTTTCTGTCTTTCTTTCTTTTGCAGAGTTTGTGCGGATGATGTCCCGCTGAAGGGCAGAGGGGAGGATCGTACGACGGGGTTTCGGTCTGTGATTCTGTGAGAGAAAAGGGCAGAAAAGAGGAAAAGGGCAGAGACTTGCAGACTTGATCAGAGAAAGATCTGGAAAATAACCTCTTACCTCTCAGCTGTCCGACCAGCACTCTGCTGCAGCATCCAGCTCACAGGTCCACGCTCAGCGGGACACTCACATCACAACCACATCTCATCAAAACAAGACATGAAACACTGACATGTGGAAACCATATTTTCAAGCTTTCAGACATACGTTGTGACATGTTTTATTATTGTTATATGAAATTTTACTCAAATTGTTGTGATAAGTGTTACAGAGCTACTATCCCTGACCCCTGACCTCTAAGCCTAACCTTTAGTGCACACCCAAACCTTAACCATTAGAAACTTTTTTTTGTTTTTTCATATAAGCTCTTCTGTAGCATTGCTGAACTGAGCAAATGAACACGCTGAGATGAGGCTGAAAATGAAGATGAGTCGTGAAAAAGGAGAAATAGCAGCCTCCAATGGACAGAACATGGAATTGCAGCCGTGTCAAATATTGACATTTTTCTACACATACATATCTGAATACATTGAATCTTGATTTTTGACCACACATCAACAGTAGATGTCAGTTTTATCAAATCGGATAGAGTATTTCGTTGATAACATTTATAGCATGTTAAGAGCTGTCTGTTTAAAAGAGCTTTCACTCTATAAAGATTTGGGCTCTAGCATAATCACAATTACCAGTGTTTTCATATAGGTTGAGACAGATTAATTATTAACTGGGGAACTGTTTCCAGAGCTCTCATTCCATTCCAGGCACTTGAAAGTTGATACATTATTTTTTTTTGGTATAGGTGCCCCATAAAAACTGCAATACTATTTGTATGTTTCTTACATGAAAATAATGATTAATGTTTGTATGTGTGTGAGACAATGAGTGTGTCTTTCAGTCTCCCTTTAATGACCTGCATCTATATTATTACAAAATCTATCTTACATATACATTTACAAAAGCATATCTTTTTGATATTTATAATATGTAGATTCATGGCAAATGCTGGAAATTCTTTGTCATTATTTATTGTACATTGATATATTTGCACTGACGCACTTCGACATGTTATATTACTTTACAAAACAACTTGTATAAATGGATACATTTACAGATAACACAATACCTATAGGTTTTAGCTCTGTGTGGCAAGCACAAAAATAAGCATCTCTTGTTGTTGGGACAACAGTAGCTAGGATCCGATTTAGCGCGACGCACACTGTAATCGCATGATTACTTGTGCTACCATAATAGTGTAGCTATAGTGAGTACGCATCCCTTTGAGATTTTGGGGGCATCACTGTCCTCCCTTGTAACTACGTTTTGTCTCCATGGCACAGTAGTTTGTGTGTTCAACTTCAGTGGATTCCGGTAATACACAAATGAGTACCTCTGATTACCTCAATTCGCTGTAAGTTTCAAGACTTCGGCACTGTGGAAAGTTTGCATGTCTGTGTGCATGCATGCGTGCGTGCGTGCGTGTGTGTGTGAGCGTGTGCGCGTGAGCGTGTATGGAGCTTGTTTCTCTTACAAAATATTTTACTTGTGATAATCTGTCTGAACTGTGATTCTATGCATGCTGAAAAATAAGATGTTTGTAGTCATGTATAGATTTCATTAAAAAGTTTCTTGGGACTTTATCGAGCATTGGGTATTCGTTTTTCCCTCTGGCTATGCTAATTTGAAAATTTCACTTCAGAAACGGGTTTCTGCATAAACAAGAATTTTCTTCAGATTGAGAGGCTGAAGGCGTAAGACTGAAATGAAGGAAGCTAGGGAGTAAAAAGCGCCTCAGTGACAGAATAAAAGTTTTTAAGTCTGAAACAAAATTTGTGTGTCATGCCTAAATTTTGCTAGGCTGGCACGCGTCACTCTCGGGAACGTAGCGCCGGCCTGTGGTAAACGAAGGTTTCACAGAGACGAAAAAAGCTACGTCAAAATGCCTCAGGAGATATAAGACCGCGCTATTTGTTTGCTAAAAGGCACATAAATTATAAGAACTACACAGGACTAAGAGAAGTTACAGTCCACCCAAGTTTTACAGGTTGTTGCAGACAGTCTCGTGCTTCCGACATAATTAAGGTAATGTTCAGTCCACCAGATTTTCTGTTAGTGAGTAATTTACTCCCGCAAAAACATCGGAGACTCCAATTTTCCCGAAGAGATGGCTGATTCCAGAACAGGGAATGAACCTTCGTCTCTTCAGGACCCTGGACAGCAGAAAAAATGACGCCTCGGTCAGTAGCTATGGCCAGTAGTTTAGCTGAGTGAGTGAGTGAGTGAATTGGTTAGTGTAAATTATTTTAAGAACACTCTGCACCGTGACTGTATTTCATAATTGGAGGAAAACAAGTCGTGTGAAACCATGAAAGCCGATGCAGCCAAAGAGATGCACAGGTCTGTAAGTGGTAAAGATTGCATCTTTAAGCCGACTGTCTATTAACGTTACTGAAAAAAAACCCCGATACAATCATCGCAGTAAAGGCTACACTGCTGTTTCAAAGCTAATTTCACAGAATTCATCGCTGATCAGACGGGGCGATACAGGAGTTGTAACCCGGAAATGAATGGGTATCTCATTGCAGCAACTGCTGACGAATTTCGGGAATTCTGGTAGTGTATTTCGTCCTGCGCTGCTCCTTTTGGACGTGGTCTCACTGTCATTGTTATCATACTGTAATAAACTAAGTGTCTTTCGCAATCAGCGATACACTGAGACAACACAGCGCTCACTGATGCGATTTTAACGCAGCTGGTAAGTGAACCGCTGCTGATTCGACTTAGCTAACGTAACAGCTATCATAACTGGAAGTGGTTTAGCTTTAGCATGTAGCTGGAGCGCTTGTTAGACTAATTAATCAGTTTAACGTCTGAGTTGCTTTTAGGGTGCCTAACAGTTCTGTTAGGTAGAATCAACATCGCGCTGTAGACGTTCTCTTCATAGTATCGAAACAGACTAGTAATTGTTGGCGGGTTTACACCGGAGAGGCTATTTAGCTTTCTGTGATGTACACGGATCTGTGTAGCTAACACACCGTTAGCTCCACCTAATTGTTTTTCCATGTGTTTGGCTACTGAGATACCACTCTGCTAACATGCTAACAAAAGCGTGTTCCAGCTTCCCCGGGTCTTAACGCAGTTAAGGCAGCTAGACGTTTTAGCCTGCAAGGGCTAAATGTGTGTTTTTCCGACTATTCATCACGTTAGTGTCTTAATATTTAAGAACTGTCACTTAAATTAAAATGACACTAATAAACGTTCCTTTGTGACTGTCTGATGCTCATGAGCGGTGTTTCTTGTTTTAGACCTGGCACGTAGAAGGACACGGCGTCTCCTGGAGGAGAGCTTTGCAGAACCCACTGTCACCGTTTTTTTTTTTTTGAAAGGACTGCTAAAATTAGCTTAGATGTTATGAGCATAGATGGAGTCCGTAAGGAACCATATAGATCCCTAGGTTCATGGATTTTGTCTTTCACGGTTCCCGCCTAGCCGGCCCGTTAGCCCTGATGCACTCACGGCAGATTCAGAACCTCGGGCTGTAGAGGGTCCGGACGGAGCCGCGTCACATCAGAGTCAGAAGCGACCTCTCCCGACCCGATAAGTCGCACCTCAGCCGCCGAGATGGACTCCTACCTCTTCCCCTTTGACAACCTGCTATGCATGCTACTGGGCATCTCCTTCACCGTATGGATTACGCTCCTGCTGGTTTTCATCATTGTCCCGGCCATATTCGGACTTTCTTTTGGGATCCGCAGACTCTATATGAAGACGTTGCTGAAGATCTTTGAGGTGGGTGCTATTGTCATTTTGTCACAATGACTAAGTTTGTTTGTGTGTGCGTGTGCGTGCGTGTGTGTGTGTGTGTTTTATCATGGCTCGTGGGCCGCTTGCTGAGAGTGTATTTTGAATAGTGTTATTGTGATGATTGCCACAGCCAGACAGCACTGGCTCCTGTTACCTCTCTGATGGCCAACGTTAAAGACAAACTGTGAACTCAGCACTTTTCCTCCAAAACAGCCCTGAGCTGAGAATAGTGTGTGTGTGTGTGTGAATGGGAGAGATGCCCACTGGGCATGCCCCTGGCGCCACTTGTCATCACACTGTTTATAATGGTTGGCATTTGTTTGAAGTATTTTGAAGGGCATCCATAAAACTTGTTTACTTTTGCTGGTGCCTGTTTGGCAGAATGCCAGTTTCCCAACACGTCAGTTTTATGACAGTTGCTTGTTCTGAGTTTGAGTTATGACAGGTTGTGTGGGACCATGAGCTGGAGAGTGTTGATGCGTGCGTGTGTGTGTGCGCGCGCGTGTGTGTGTGTGCGCGCGCGTGTGTGTGTGTGCGCGCGTGTGTGTGTGTGTATGTAAGAGTGAGTTAGTGATGAAATTTGGCATGAGTCCAGCGTGTATGAGTGAGTGAGAGTAAGAATGTATGTGTGTGTGTGAGTGACCCCCCCCCCCCCGCCCGTTATCTCACTTAACGTACGCATGCAAATTCTTTCACCTGTGTGCCACTTACAGGATGTCTTCATTAACGAGAAAACCTCCAGAGCGAGATTTGGAGACCAGATGATGAAATCAAGTTAACATTCCTCCCTTTTCCTCTTTGGATGGCTGTGCACAGAAGCTTTAGACAGTTGAGTTTAATGAAGAAATGTGATGGTGTTTTCGCCTGTGTCTCCGCACTGTCTTAGGATGTTTAAATGTGTATAGGTGCACGTTGTGGGAGTGAGTGGTAAACTGACTGGTGTTACTGGAGTGAGCGGTAAACTGACTGGTGGAACTGGAATGAGGAGGCAGGCGACTGATATGGTTAGAGACATGCTGATAACGAGTTACGGAGTTGTCCTCTGGCCGAGAGATGAGCACTCCCTGACCTCCCGTTGTGCTCCACTGTGAACCCCAGACGACCCCTCCTCCTTTACTCCCTAACCTTTAACCTCTTACGTAAGAGGCTGTTTATTTTTCTCACTGTCCTGTTGATGCGTGTTTCAGCGCTCGACGTGTTCACTCCCCGTCGTCCTCCCAGAGGCCTGGAAAACTCGTTGCCAACTGTGCCGTTTGCTTCCACTGTGTCTCTCCCTCATTCCCTTAACTTCCCCCTGATGAGTTAGGATTTGGCTTGTTTTTGTTTGTTTGTTTGTTTTTGTTTGTTTGTTTGTTTTTGATTGTTTGTTTGATTTCTGACTCATGTTTGTGAGAAGCGCGTGACTCAGTCGTCACATCCACGGAGGTGACGGTCGTCTCGCCGTGCTGTGCGTTTCGTCATGGACTGCAGTAGCAGCCCTTGGCCTAAGGCAGCTTAAAGAAGCCTTAATGTCTGATTATAGGCCCGTAAAAAGAGGGAGCCGACATAGGCCGACGCAGACACGGGTCACTGAACTCTGAGGACTTTAACGCGGTCCATTCTTTTAGGAGAGGCCCAAGAGTCTGTGACAGCCCGCCCCTAGAGAATCGCGTGAACGGATGAGGCATTTGTTTTCTTCTGTGATCTCTCTCTCTCTCCCTCTCTGTGCCATGCCCAAAAGCCTTAAAGGACTTGTGTTACACATTATCTCCCTGCCAACTCTACATTCCAGCCAGAACAGCCTCTTAAAACCAGACAGCATTTTTTTGGTTGTGTGTGCGTGTGTGTGTGTGTGTGGGACTTGCTTTGGGCAATCCCATACAAATTGTTTTAAGTTGTTTTGTATCAAAAATGCTTTGGCAAATCTAGGTCGGCGTTGCTTATTTAACAGTATCAGTGGGTTTGTGAATAGGAAGTCATGGCTGCAGCTTTGTTTAACATGGTCTTCTTCTTTTTTTCTTTTTTTTTTTCGGTCAGTGGGCAACTTTGAGGATGGAGAGAGGTGCGAGAGAGAAGAATCAACACCTGTACAAACCCTATAGCAATGGTAAGATAGAGCAAATACGTTATAGCACCAACACATAAAGTCTATGAGGGTAATTCTGTTGGCTTTTGAATTTACATTCTCTGTTTTCTCTCTGTCTGTCATGCCTTCTCTCTCTCTCCCTTTGCCTGTCTCTCTTACTGTCTGTCTGTCTCTCTCACTGCCCATTTGTCTCCCTGCCTGTCGCTCTCTCTCTGCTTGTCTTGCTCTGTCTCTCTCTCTCTCTCTCTCTCTCTCTCTCTCTCTGTCTCTCTCTCTCTGTCTCTCTCTCTCTCTCTCTCTCTCTCTCTGTCTCTCTCTGTCTCTCTCTCTCTCTCTCTCTGTCTCTCTCTCTGTGTCTGTCTCTCTCTGCCTGTCTGTCTGTGATCAGGGATCATTGCTAAAGAGCCGGCGTCTCTGGAGCAGGAGATTCAGGAGATGCGGCGGAGCGGGCAGGGCGGCGAGCCCGAGTTCGACATGTCCGACATCTTCTACTTCTGCCGGCGCGGCGTGGAGAGCATCGTGGACGACGAGGTCACCAAGCGCTTCACGGCCGAGGAGCTGGAGTCCTGGAACCTCCTGACCCGCAGCAACTACAACTTCAACCACGTCAGCGCCCGTCTGACGGTGCTGTGGGGCCTTGGGGTGCTGATCCGATACGGGCTGCTGCTCCCACTCAGGTCAGCCTGCAGTCGCAAAACAAACGCACCAAACAGGTAGACGGGACGGTGGGAGGATGGGGGCGGTGAGGGAGCGGATGGAAAGAGGAGCGCTGGAGCAGAACGGTGGAGTCATGGCTGACTGGGCAGTTTCAGAGGAGTCTTGTTGTGAGATTAAAGCGGATTCGTGTACGAAGGGGACGGTGGAGTGTTTAAATCTGAACGACTCCTCACAGGCTGATGCGCCTGAGAGACGGAGCTGAATGCCTGGCGTTGAAAAGACCGCTCAGTCATTCCTGTCTTCACAGGTTTATAAATGTCCAAAAAACCCCCCAGCTTATTCTTGGAGAGTCATTCATGTGCCATGGGGGTGGTGCTGTTGTAGAAAACGGCACGGCGGCGGAGTTTTCATGGGGCTGTTAACGCCAGTGCAGATGTCTGCAATTCGCTGCCGAGGCAGAATTTTAATGCCCGTTGTCTCTCTGAATCTCTGAGGTGTGTTTCACGTAAGCACGGCAACCCTCAGTCCAGTCCATAAAGCTCCAGCCCCCCCCCCGGGCGATACACTGGGCTGAGCTGAGCTGGCGCCCCTGGTGAAAACGGATGAGAGAAACACCGCGCAGGGAACTGGGAGTTAGGAGGAAGGGTTAGGTAAAGCACCGTTTTAGGACCGATTTGTTTTTAGGACTCGTCTGTCAACATTTCTTACAATATTCGCATGATATTACGGACTCTTTCTTTCTTTAAATATGTTTCCGTGGCGATTGACACACAGATAGGTGGATAGCCATTTTTGTGAGGATATGGTCCGTGTTGAGTTGCCATTGTTGTGAGGATAGGGTTCGTGTTGAGTTGCCATTGTTGTGAGGATAGGGTTCGTGTTGAGTTGCCATTGTTGTGAGGATAGGGTTCGTGTTGAGTTGCCATTGTTGTGAGGATAGGGTTCGTGTTGAGTTGCCATTGTTGTGAGGATAGGGTTCGTGTTGAGTTGCCATTGTTGTGAGGATAGGGTTCGTGTTGAGTGGAAGTGTCTTAGTTTTGGCCTGTGGTTTTGTCTGGTGTCTTTAGAGTGACGTTGGCCTGTGGTTTTGTCTGGTGTCTTTAGGGTGACGTTGGCCTGTGGTTTTGTCTGGTGTCTTTAGGGTGACGTTGGCCTGTGGTTTTGTCTCTCGTGTCTTTAGGGTGACGTTGGCCTGTGGTTTTGTCTGGTGTCTTTAGAGTGACGTTGGCCTGTGGTTTTGTCTGGTGTCTTTAGGGTGACGTTGGCCTGTGGTTTTGTCTGGTGTCTTTAGGGTGACGTTGGCCTGTGGTTTTGTCTGGTGTCTTTAGGGTGACTTTGGCCTGTGGTTTTGTCTCTGGTGTCTTTAGGGTGACGTTGGCCTGTGGTTTTGTCTGGTGTCTTTAGGGTGACGTTGGCCTGTGGTTTTGTCTCTCGTGTCTTTAGGGTGACGTTGGCCTTCACAGGGGTTGGTCTCCTGGTCGTCTTGACCTCCATCATCGGACTGTTGCCAAACGGAAGGTAAGACACCTGCTGACGTCAACACAGCGAGACAGTCAGACATTTACACAGGAAGTGAAACGTTTTCCTCTTCCTGTCCAGGATGAAGAACTTGCTCAGTCAGAAGGCACATCTGATGTGTTATCGTATCTGTGTCAGAGCTCTCACAGCCATCATAACATACCACGACAGGTAAGTCACCCCACCTACACACACACACACCACCTACACACACACACACACACACACCACCAACACACACTTTACCTAAACACAATCTACCTACGCACGCACACACACACACCACCTACACACACACACACAAACTTTACCTACACACACCCCACCTACACACACACACACACACACACACACACACACCACCTACACACACACACACGCGCACCCACACACACACACACACACTCTACCTACACATCTGTGTAAGAGCTCTCATAGCCATCATAACATACCACGACAGGTAAGTCACCCCACCTACACACACACCACCTACACACACACACACACACCACCTACACACACTTTACCTAAACACAATCTACCTACGCACGCACACACACACCACCTACACACACACGCACTACCTACACACACACACACACACACACACACACACTCTACCAACACACACACTCTGCCACCACAGGTAAATCACTGTCCTACACAAATTGGTATGTTGTTTGTTTGATATGTGTTACACTCAGTCCTGTTCGAATTTTAGTAACTTTACTGGAAAAGGACACAAGGCGAAGGAGTTATGTGACAGGAAGGAGTTTTGGAACAGGGCCCAGTCACTGAGCTGTTTATTTACCCTTGGTCTGAATGTGACAGGCGCTTTCCTTATTTACTGACAGTGAGATAATCCAGACGGAGTGTTGAGCCTTGCAGGCAGTGTGTGTTAATCTGACCTCTGTAACCTCTCCTTGGCCTGATCCTGGGTCAGCGTTTATATCTCTCTGTGAATGTATTTGCTATGACAGTGTTGTGTGGAACAGCCTTTCAGCTTTTCAGCCTCTGTCCTCTTCACAGTGAGAACAAACCCAAAAACGGAGGAATCTGTGTGGCCAATCACACGTCCCCCATCGACGTCATCATCCTGGCCAGCGACGGCTGCTATGCAATGGTATGAGATTTTCGTGTTTGCGAGTGTGTGTGTGTGTGTGTGTGTGTGTGCGCATGTGCGTGTATGCATGCATACGTGTGCATGTGTGTGTGTGCATCCGTGTTCTGTGCAGGTTGTTTAAAGGACACAATCTTATCCATGCTTATGGGACAGGCCGACACAGCAGTTTTGCCCGTTCATGCAGTTCTGCAGGGATGTCATCATGTTGTGTGTCTTTGTGTGTGTGTGTGTGTGTGTGTGTGTGTGTGTGTGTTTTTCAGGTAGGTCAGGTGCACGGTGGACTGATGGGGGTCATTCAGAGATCCATGGTTAAGGCCTGTCCTCACATCTGGTTTGAGCGCTCTGAGGTCAAAGACCGCCATCTAGTGGCCAAACGGTAATCCTGCAGGCACTCTTCCACTGTTTTGGTTTTTTTGCTGAAACTGTTATCCATGTTAACCTGGGAAACAGAGTGAAGTAGAGTTTAAGATCAGTGCATGGTGAGGGCCAATCACAGTTGCCTTGACATGACTGACACCTTTTCCCTCCTATCTCTGTAGGCTGAGTGACCACGTCGCCGACCAAACCAAACTGCCCATCCTCATTTTCCCAGAGGGTGAGTGTGTCTCAGATCAAAGCAACTGGCCACAGAGCCAAGGGAACTGGCCACAGAGCCAGGGGAACTGGCCACAGAGCCAGGGGAACTGGCCGCAGAGCCAAGGGAACTGGCCGCAGAGCCAGGGGAACTGGCCACAGAGCCAGGGGAACTGGCCACAGAGCCAGGGGAACTGGCCACAGAGCCAGGGGAACTGGCCACAGAGCCAGGGGAACTGGCCGCAGAGCCAGGGGAACTGACCGCTGCTGAACTGGGTTAAAAGGGGAAATGAGTCCCATGTCTGTTCCGTGCTTGTTGCAGACTGGATTTAATGGTTCCAGTAAAAAAAGAGGCTTAGCTGTGTCTGAGTCGTGAGTGGTGATCATGTCATGAGTGTGTGTTTGCATTGCAGTGCGTGTGTTTGCGTGGTGTCTGTGTGTTGTTGCGGTCAGCGTGCGTTTGCGTGACGTGTGTGAATCAGCTGAACACCGTGGTGTGGTCTCTCACAGGTACCTGTATAAATAACACCTCCGTCATGATGTTTAAGAAGGGCAGCTTCGAGATCGGCTGTACAGTCTACCCTGTGGCCATTAAGGTCAGTGAAGTCTGCTCCCCCTTCACTTCTCCTCTCTTCTTCTCTCTCTCCTTCTCTGTCTTCTTCTCCCTCTTCTTCTCTCTCTTCTCTCTCTCCTCTCTCTCCTTCTCTCTCTTCTTCTCTCTCTTCTCCTCTCTCCTCCTCTCTCTTCTCTCTCTCTTCTTCTTTCTCTCTTTCTCTCTCTCCTTCTCTCTCTTCTTCTCTCTCTTCTCTCTCTTCTTCTCTCTCTCCTTCTCTCTCCTCTCTTCTTCTCTCTCTTCTCTCTCTTCTTCTCTCTCTCCTTTTCTCACTTCCTCTCTCTTCTTCTCTCTCTTCTTCTCTCTTCTTCTTCTCGCTCTTTCTCTCCTCTACTTTTCTTCCTCAGTTATCACTGCTTGCTTAATACTGATGTGTGTGTGTGTGTGTGTGTTTGTTTGTGTGTGTGTGTGTAGTATGATCCTCGATTTGGAGATGCCTTCTGGAACAGCAGTAAGTTCGGCATGGTCAACTACCTGCTCCACATGATGAGCAGCTGGGCCATCGTCTGCAGTGTGTGGTACCTTCCCCCTATGAGGAGAGAGGTGAGAACACGCACACACACTCACATACTCACACACATATACACACAAACACACACCCCAACAAACGCTCCTACTCACACGAACACACACACACACCAACAAACACACTTACTCACACACTTATACACACAAACACACACCCTGACAAACACACTTACTCGATCAAATACACACACACACCCTGACAAACACACTTACTCGATCAAATACACACACACACACACCGACAAACACACACACACCCTGACAAACACACATACTTATACATGCACATGCACACACGCACACACACACACAGAGATGTTTACACATTTGCTGGTCTCCCTGTCTTTCTGGATGGAATGTGTGTGTAGGAGGATGAGGATGCTGTGCAGTTTGCGAACAGGGTCAAGGCGGCCATCGCCAGGAAGGGAGGGCTGGTGGACTTGTTATGGTAAGTTCCTCCCCGGGAGTGACGCACACGCACACACACACACACGCACACACACAACCACATATACAAACATGTATTACACACACGTACACAAACACACAACCACATATACAAACATGTATTACACACACGCACACACAGATGCACACACACGTACACAAACACACAACCACATATACAAACAGACACACAAACACATATAACATACACATACACAAACACACAACCACATATACAAACAGACACACAAACACGTATAACACACACATACACAAACACACAACCGCATATACAGACAGGTATTACACACACGCACACACAGACGCACACACACGTACACAAACACACAACCACATATACAAACAGACACACAAACACATATAACATACACATACACAAACACACAACCACATATACAAACAGACACACAAACACGTATAACACACACATACACAAACACACAACCACACATACAGACAGGTATTACACACACGCACACACACGTACACAAACACACAACCACATATACAAACATGTATTACACACACGTACACAAACACACAACCACATATACAAACATGTATTACACACACGTACACAAACACACAACCGCATATACAGACAGGTATTACACACACGCACACACAGACGCACACACACGTACAGAAACACACAACCACATATACAAACAGACACACAAACACGTATTACACACAGGTACAAAAACACACAACCACATATACAAACACCTATAACACACACGTACACAAACACACAACCACATATACAAACACCTACACAAACAGACATAAGCTGTTTTTGACATATGCACTATCAGGTTTGCATTTTGTCCAAAGTTGCCCTTTCACACGTGTAGCACACAACAGGAGACTGTTAGTGTCAGACGCGTTCCCAGCCACTCCAGACACACCTGGGTAGAGCATACAGGAAGCAGGACATGACAAAAAATAACTCTGCGAAAATCGCAGTGTTTTGTTTACAACACATCGAAAAAGGCGGACGAGGCTACCGACTTTTGTCTGACGATTTCAGCGTCGACCCCTACTGACAGAATCTCGTCAGACATTTTCCTTGGTGTCTACATGTAAACGACTCTTCTTCTTCACCCTCGGATGTTTGCATTCCTCAGGTTTCGCGCCAGTCGCATGTTAGAAACCGCATCAACACGCCCACTTGCTCACTGTGCATACTCCAGAGTATAATCCGCTCTGTTCACACATGGACCCAGACGGAGAGAAAATGGAGTTTGTACTAGGGGGCTGGTAGAATAAAGTCCGTTTAGAATCCGAGTCGGCTGATTCAGACATTTATTTTAGGGTTGCAGTGCATGTGCGAAAGGGGCTGTACAAACACGTATTACAAACACAAACACACAACCATGTATGCAAACTCGTATGCACACACATGTACAAACACATCAACAAATACACAACCATGTATGCACACACAAGTACAAACACATATACACAAACAGGTATACGCACACATGTACAAACACATACACAAACAGGTATACACACATGCATGTACAAACACAACACTGCAGTGTGCTGTGTTCTCGTAGCACCCCTGTTTATTATGTAGACATGGAACACACGCGGCTGAGATCTGAGATCTTAACACACACTATTATGTCGTGTACTTAACTTCACTGTGTGGTGCGTTGATGTTCGTGTTAAAATCGTATGGCGTGTGTGTGTTCTCCTGCAGGGACGGCGGTCTGAAACGGGAGAAGGTGAAGGACGTGTTTAAGGAGGAGCAGCAGAGGCTCTACAGTAAAGTGTTAGTGGGGGGGGGCAGTGAGGACCGCAGTCGCTCCTGAGAGGGGGGGGCGGGGTGCATCTGACAGGTGTCTGACACCCCAGGACCAGTAGACACACGCTCAGGACTGGAGCACAGAGACGCTGCCATGGACGAAGCGTGTTGGGGCTTTTTTCGTTTTTGGGTTTGTTTGTTTTTTTCCTCTCTGGCCTGTGGTGTTGACTGGGCCTCTGCTGACAGACAGAACTGATCACACACCAGTGACACAAACTGGTCTGAAACACTGGAATACAGGTTCCTCAGGAGCGTTGGCACATTTTGCACGTCTGATGCAGTTACGCGCATTTCCTCAGAGACCTGACCATCCAAGCAAATGTTACGTCTCATCTGATGGATGGATATCTCTTTTTTTGTTTTGTTTTTTCTTTGATTCTGTTACAACTCCTGAGACTGACATATTTTATGTTTCTGTTAATGCATGTTTTTGGTGCAAGGGAAAAAAGAAAAGAAAAAGAGAAGAGAAGAAGAAGAAGAGTTTGGGGTGATTATTTAAAACGCTGAAGGAGAAACGGAGAAAAGCGGAGTTGAACTCGGCTGTTGAGGTTTTTTTTTGTGACGTTTGCCAGAGGAGTGGCGTTCAGTGAGGATGTAGCAGCTATGGCTCGATGTTTGCCTCTCCTGTGTGCTTTTCTTTCTTTTTTTTTTTTTTTTTAAATAAAACACTCATGTTTTCTTTTTAACACATTCTCGTGTGAACAGTCTCTCACTCTCACAAGTGCTAGAAACGTGATTTTTATGAACTGAATTCTGGAAACAATTCCGACTTTTAATTTGACACTTAAGGGTTTAACGCTATGACAAATACCCTGTTTGGTCCACACTTTGGTTTCTGGTTTGGAGGTCCAAGTTTCAACACTGTGGGGGGAAAAAACGAAATGACAGATGTCGGTTTTCTTTTGAGGTCTTTGAGCTCTGGCTCCTTGTTTTCACTCATCTTTTACAAAAAAAAACCAATCTGATCGATAACCTAACAGAAATGATCTCATACATTAAAGATGTTTTTATTGTTCATGTTAAAGTTCATCCTTTGACATTCACGTTGTTTGTTTGGCTCTTTTCCCTGCATAAACACTCATTTTAAATACTTTACAGTCCCACCACACTAACCCCCTACAGACTCTGGGATCAGTCCCACATTAAAGCCCTACAGACTCTCTGGGATCAGTCCCACACTAACCCCCTACAGACTCTCTGGGATCAGTCCCACACTAACACCCTACAGACTCTCTGGGATCAGTCCCGCACTAACCCCCTACAGACTCTCTGGGATCAGTCCCACACTAACACCCTACAGACTCTGGGATCAGTCCCACATTAAAGCCCTACAGACTCTCTGGGATCAGTCCCACACTAACACCCTACAGACTCTCTGGGATCAGTCCCACCACATTAAAGCCCTACAGACTCTCTGGGATCAGTCCCACACTAACCCCCTACAGACTCTCTGGGATCAGTCCCACACTAACCCCCTACAGACTCTCTGGGATCAGTCCCACACTAACACCCTACAGACTCTCTGGGATCAGTCCCACACCAAACCCCTACAGACTCTCTGGGATCAGTCCCACACTAACCCCCTACAGACTCTCTGGGATCAGTCCCACCACATTAAAGCCCTACAGACTCTCTGGGATCAGTCCCACCACATTAAAGCCCTACAGACTCTCTGGGATCAGTCCCACACTAACACCCTACAGACTCTCTGGGATCAGTCCCACACTAACACCCTACAGACTCTGGGATCAGTCCCACATTAAAGCCCTACAGACTCTCTGGGATCAGTCCCACCACATTAAACCCCTACAGACTCTCTGGGATCAGTCCCACACTAACCCCCTACAGACTCTCTGGGATCAGTCCCACACTAACCCCCTACAGACTCTCTGGGATCAGTCCCACCACATTAAACCCCTACAGACTCTCTGGGATCAGTCCCACACTAACACCCTACAGACTCTGGGATCAGTCCCACATTAAAGCCCTACAGACTCTCTGGGATCAGTCCCACATTAAAGCCCTACAGACTCTCTGGGATCAGTCCCACATTAAATCCCTACAGATTCTACATCTTACTGCTCCAGGTCCCAGCACCTCATCATACTCGTTCTCACTGTTCTCTGGGTCAGACCGGTAAGATGTCATGATCACATCACCGACACAAAATCTCTCCTCAGAATGTCTCTCAACACGTCATTTTGCAGTATGTGTGTGTGTGTGTGTGTGTGAGGAAACAAAATAAGTCCATGACACCATTAAACGCTATATAAACTTAAACACTGGTTAACGTCTGGTCACTGAGATGACTTGTATGAAAAATCAGGTGAACAGTGTGACTCCCACGATGTAATCAGCTGTAAATGTAATGCCAGCTAGATCCATATGCCAAACAAAAAATGTTCATATCTCCTTGAAACAGTAATGCAAACTTCTTAGTATACGGTTATGAATGAGAAAATGGTATGTGTGCGTTCATTAACCCTTGCCCACTGGAATTTCAGGGAGGGGTTTCTGTGTGTGCTTTACACAAACTCACGTAATAAACAGTTTGGCGTGAATGTAGAAACTGTTACATCACTACTGACTGACTGACACTTAATGAGGACTTTGATCAAAAATCTACTCATCATGAATGTTAATATGGTCGACACCGTGCCGTGCGTCATTGCGCAGGTATGCAAGTCCTCTCGAGTTTTCAAACCCAGTGGAGCAGAGGTCAGAGTTCAGTCCCGGACAGCCGATGTCCTGATATGTGTTTTGTTCTCATCGCTTAGCCGCCTGCTGATTTTACCTGAGACAAAGGTGTATGTGCTTTTCAGCCAATCAGAGACCAGATGGAGTTGAGCAGCAATACCTTGGCCCTCCAGGACTGGGTGTGGACAACCCCTGCAGTAGAGGTTCCAGTATTTAAGTGGTTCTCAAGACATAACTCACAGCCCTGCATCTGTGTGTTTTAACTCTTCATCAGTCAGTCGGTCGGTCAGTCAGACAATCAGTCAGTCAGTCAGAGGGTTGGTGATGAGCTGATCAGTAGAGTCGGATGTGCTAGTGCTGGACTGAAACAGAACTGGGCAGAAGAGGGGAGTCCTGATGAATCGATCCAGGACCACTGCTCCACTCAAATCACACACTTCTGCAGCGCTGTGTTACACGTGTTATTATACAAACATTGATTTCACAGTATACCGTCCAAAACATCGTCATAATCTATGGAGAGTCAGTTGCAGTTTACACTTTCCTAAGTCTACAACATGTTTTGACAGAAAGGCTGTCCAATCAGCAGGGAACATCTTGCACAGATGTGGCTGGGTGGTGTCCCTCCCCCCCAGCAGTGCCTCCATATCTGCACAGTGCAGGATGAGTGGAGAACATCAGTGAAGTCCGCTTTTAGAAACTGTACATCACTTAACACGTGGTCTGAGTTCTCAAAATAATCACACAGGTCTTACACAGGTCGCTCACACACCAAGGGCAAGCATCACAGACTTCTGGTGTGTTCTTCTGAGGGGGGATCCTGTAGCTGGATCCCAGTGTAAACCCCCCCGTGCCAATGGCTTTTATAGTAAATCTGATTGGTCCGCCGCCGTGGGGGTTTCGTGTCCGTGGGGGGAGAGACTTCAGGGGGCCACTAACTATCTCTAAGGTAAGACCTTAGACCAGGTGTGCCGACATGCAGGACAGGCTGGGGGTTTATGTGTGGTTAAGTTGGAGTGACACTGATGGGAATACAGACAGTAAAGTCGAGTGAAAAGAGGGTGCAGGCAGGTGAACGCAGACAGTAAGGTTAACTGAGTGTGTTTTCATGTGAACGCAGACAGTAAGGTTGAGTTAACTGAGTGTGTTTTCATGTGAGTGCAGACAGTAAGGTTAACTGAGTGTGTTTGCAGGTGAATGCAGAAAGTAAAGTAAACTGAGTGTGTCTGTATGTGAATGCAGACAGTAAGGTTGAGTTAACTGAGTGTGTTCTCAGGTGAATGCAGACAGTAAGGTTGGGTTAACTGAGTGTGTTCTCAGGTGAACGCAGACAGTAAGGTTGAGTTAACTGAGTGTGTTTGCAGGTGAATGCAGACAGTAAGGTTGAGTTAACTGAGTGTGTTTTCAGGTGAATGCAGACAGTAAGGTTGAGTTAACTGAGTGTGTTTTCAGGTGAACGCAGACAGTAAGGTTGAGTTAACTGAGTGTGTTTGCAGGTGAATGCAGACAGTAAGGTTGGGTTAACTGAGTGTGTTCTCAGGTGAACGCAGACAGTAAGGTTGAGTTAACTGAGTGTGTTTGCAGGTGAATGCAGACAGTAAGGTTGAGTTAACTGAGTGTGTTTGCAGGTGAATGCAGACAGTAAGGTTGAGTTAACTGAGTGTGTTCTCAGGTGAACGCAGACAGTAAGGTTGAGTTAACTGAGTGTGTTTGCA
Source organism: Chanos chanos (assembly GCF_902362185.1). Taxonomy (NCBI): domain Eukaryota; kingdom Metazoa; phylum Chordata; class Actinopteri; order Gonorynchiformes; family Chanidae; genus Chanos; species Chanos chanos. Next base: position 56,557,737 of record NC_044497.1, read on the forward strand.
GGTGAATGCAGACAGCGAGGTTGAGTTAACTGAGTGTGTCTGCAGGTGAATGCAGACAGTAAGGTTGAGTTAACTGAGTGTGTTTGCAGGTGAATGCAGACAGTAAGGTTAACTGAGTGTGTTTTCAGGTGAACGCAGACAGTAAGGTTGAGTTAACTGAGTGTGTTTTCATGTGAATGCAGACAGTAAGGTTGAGTTAACTGAGTGTGTTTGCAGGTGAATGCAGACAGTAAGGTTAACTGAGTGTGTCTGCAGGTGAACGCAGACAGTAAGGCTGAGGTGGCAGGCTTGCAGATGGGTGACGTTATCATGGAGATCAATGGCGAGAGCGCTGTCAAGATGCTGAACGTGGAGGCTCAGGAGAAAATACGGCAATCCAGAGGTCAGCTTAGGCTTCTCATTGACAGGTGAGAGCTGTCCACACCCAGCTGCCTTTCATATTCCAGATTCCAACGTGTCTGTGATTACCATGACAAATGATAAACACAGTGGACATAGAGCGGCTGTAGGGTTAGTCCCTGTCACGCTACTGGTTACTGATTGATATTTGCACCTCGGTTTATCACTGTGTAAAGCTACAAAAAGGCCTGGATTTGGCCAATACAATAAACAATAAACAATAAACTGTGACTGGCCGAATCTGCTCCTACTAAGGGATATATTGTATCACTTTATGTGTGTGTACATATATATATATATATATATATATGTGTGTGTGTGTGTGTGTGTGTGTGTCTGAAATGCCTGCAGTATCCGCTGTGCTTGGGGTCCTAACAGCATGTTTCTCCTCCACAGACCCAAACCATCCGTGAGACACACACATGGAGTTAACCCCTGTGAGCTCAGAGTCCTTGACCAGGTCAGTTTCTCTGTGGTGTTGTGATGGGGCTTTACAACCAATCTTGTTTTGATAATGTGACTGATAATGTGATCGATAATGTGACTGATAATGTGATTGATAATGTGACTGATAATGTGACTGATAATGTGATTGATAATGTGACTGATAATGTGATTGATAATGTGACTGATAATGTGACTGATAATGTGATTGATAATGTGACTGATAATGTGATTGATAATGTGACTGATAATGTAACTGATAATGTGATTGATAATGTGACTGATAATGTGACTGATAATGTGACTGATAATGTGATTGATAGTGTGTTTGATAATGTGACTGATAATGTGATTGATAATGTGATTGATAACGTGACTGATAATGTGACTGATAATGTGACTGATAATGTGACTGATAATGTGATTGATAATGTGTTTGTGTGTTTTGACTGGAGGTGTTGCCGGGCAACCTGAACTGGAGTGAGAGAAAGAGAACCGCGTCCTCTGTTGTCTCTGTGCCACAGACGGCGGCGGCTGTAGTCTCGTCCTCCGGGCCGTGCATCAGACCTAAGACCAGAGCAGAAGATCTTGGTCCTGTCAGAGCCAAAAGGCAGGTTCACTAAACCCACATGCCGCTGCAGCTTCTGTGTGTGTGGACGTGTTTACAGCACGCGTGTGTTTCTGCCGCTGTCGCAGACCTGTGTTAAATTTTAAGATTACGTCACAGGCTCGTGGGGTTGGTAAACGAGAGTGTTGCTGATATCAGGGTAGCAGTGAGTGTCAAAGGCCTCATATGAATGAATCAGATCAAATATCAACCTGTAACGAATCGAAATAAAATGTCTTACCCGTTATTCTGTTACCTGTGCCTGTTTAGCAAACCGCAGTCTGTTTCAGCCAGCTTGAAGCAGATCTATCAGCAGAAAAAGTCCATGCCTGTTTCAGCGGTAAGAGAGTCTGTCTAATTAAAGAGTTTTCATATTCTGAATATTCATATTCATACACTGTCTGAAATGGGAGCTGTATCATTTTTGTAATCATATGGTCTCAGCAGAACTTCTCAAAGCTTCATTAGTTAAGTCAGTCAGCTGTCCAACTGTCCAGCTAAGAGTGTTATGGTTAACCTGTGGTTCAACCAGAGAGTTGTGGTTAACCTATGGTCAAACCAGAACTAAGCTAATGGCATGGTTTACCTATGCAGTTTTATTCACGCAGGTGTGCTTTTAAATGCAGGTTTCAAGGACACAGCAATTGAGTTTAAGAAACCGTGTGATTCAATCTGGTATAAATTAGTTTTAAACTCTAAACTGCAGCTATGCTGAGGACACAGCAATAGCCCAGAGGGGTATTCCAGAAAGCAGGTTTCGTGAAAACTCTGAGTTAGTTAACTCAGAACACGTAGTAAACCTCTTAACAGAAGAGCCCTATGGCTTTGTTTTGCTGGGAGAATGAAGCCATAGGGCTCTTCTATTACAAGGTTTACTACTTACTCTGAGTTAACCAACTCAGAGTTTTCATGAAACCCGCTTTCTGGAACACCCCCAGTAGTGTCCATTAACACCATGTTTGTGAACCTGTTTTTACAGGTGGGACGAGGCCCCGTGACCAACCAAACTCCACCCACTCCAGCCTCCACTTCTCCTCAAAGTACCAAAAAAAGGTGAGATTTCAGTGCCTCATCCAATAATGATCGCCTTGACCAATGGCAGCACCATCAGCTTCACGTTGTCTGAGTTAACACTGAGTTAACACTGGGTTAACACTGAGTTAACACCGCTGTTTCCGCTGGACAGTGTCAGCTTTGCCTCCCCAGTGTGGAGATATGTGCCCGTTGACTCGGAGGATCTCAGAAAGATCCGGCAAAACCAAAACTCGGCGCCCAGGCAGTCCAACACCTTCAGGCTGCTCGAACAGGGCTTAGAGGCTGAGTGCAGACGTGAGACCAAAGGTAAACAAACAAACAAAAACCAAACAACATGCCTAATGCTAGTTACATGCCTGCCACAGCTGTGCAATCTGAACAATTTATTTCACTTTTAAGTCAACAAAGCTTGTTCATTTGATGATTACATTACATTTATTCATTTAACAGACACTTGTATCCATAGCAACTTCTAAGTGAAGCAAAAAGAAAAAAAACAACAAAAACAAAACAAAACAAAAAACAAGCAGGCAGTCTTTAAGAGCTGTCTGTGATACAAGTACTGCAGCTAGGTTTAGTATCAGACCAGATACAAGTACTGCAGCTAGGTTAAGTATCAGACCAGACACAAGTACTGCAGCTCGGTTCAGTATCGGACCAGATACAAGTACTGCAGCTAGGTTCAGTATCGGACCAGATACAAGTACTGCAGCTAGGTTCAGTATCAGACCAGATACAAGTACTGCAGCTAGGTTTAGTATCGGACCAGATACAAGTACTGCAGCTAGGTTCAGTATCAGACCAGATACAAGTACTGCAGCTAGGTTCAGTATCAGACCAGATACAAGTACTGCAGCTAGGTTTAGTATCAGACCAGATACAAGTACTGCAGCTAGGTTTAGTATCAGACCAGATACAAGTACTGCAGCTAGGTTCAGTATCAGACCAGATACAAGTACTGCAGCTAGGTTTAGTATCAGACCAGATACAAGTACTGCAGCTAGGTTCAGTATCAGACCAGATACAAGTACTGCAGCTAGGTTTAGTATCAGACCAGATACAAGTACTGCAGCTAGGTTTAGTATCAGACCAGATACAAGTACTGCAGCTAGGTTCAGTATCAGACCAGATACAAGTACTGCAGCTAGGTTCAGTAGTAGACCAGATAAAAGAGAGAACAGACAGACACAGGCAGAAACAGTGCTAACAGACCAGGGTTTCAAAAGTGCGAGAGAAGAAGCAGTGCTACTGGTTAGGATGCTATGAACCATGATCAACACAACAACTATACTTCTGCCGTGACAACACAGTGGGTCTCTGTTGTTACGGTCTGTTGCACCATAAACTTGTAATGCTGTAATGCACCTTTTGACAAAGTATCTTAAAAATAACTGCTGAGCAATATCTTACATAGAGTGTCGGGAATTTTACATCATAAAAGTAAACGTGCACAGGACAGCCCAGGCATATAGGAGTGCCAGGCAGTATAAATCACAGAGAGAACAAGTAATGCAGGGGAAAATGTGAGCTATGAGTCATTAAGATGAGTCTTTCCATGAAAATATTTACACGACGAGGCTTGTAAAAGGCCCTGGAGAAAATATAGCAGCATACTCAAAAAAAAAAAAAAAAGTAAACTGAAAAAAAAAGCCATTTTGCCAGGTCTGTAGGATGAATTTAATTCATCTAGATTTGCTTTATCTTGCCTCAAGAGCACACACACACACACACACTGTGGGTTTTCACAACCCGTTGTGACATGTAAACTGTGTTACCAAAACCACTCCAGAAGAGGGCGCTGTTGCACTTTTTTGTTTTAAACTCCGTCTTCGGCCATGCACTTCCTCGGTTCAGAGTTGGATTGTGCCTTGAAACACTCAGGCTGAAAGAGCTTTTGTTTGCTGAAATCCATATGGCAAAACCCTCCAGTCAAGAGTCATTTCTGTTATAGAAAGCAGCTGCCTCTGTAATTGCAATGTTTACCATCTTATATCAGACATATGAAAAACAAACAATTTCTCCATTTATAGAACATACTCTCAAGCTTACTCATGTTCTGTTGTCTGATGCCAAGGACACCTGCAAAATGTCACAAACTGCCAAAGGGGTTCATGTAGCATGCTCATTAAGAAGTCCTTTTCTGTTATCCTTATGGTTATGTATGTGTGTGTGTGTGTGTGTGTGTGTGTGTGTGTGTGTGTGTGTGTTTGTACAGGGAGGCAGTCACCCTCTCCCTCACTGCAGCGTGATGCCACTGGGTCCCAGCGGGCCAGATTCCGGACCTGTGAGAGATGCGGAGACTTCATTGTGTGAGAATCTGAAAACAGTTCCCAAATCAGTCTCATCTGATCTCTCACACACTCTTACAGCATACACACACACACACACACACGCACACACACACAGGGCTACAGTCTATTTTATACTGAACGGTTCTTTAAAACAGTCAAGTACATCTCTGGATGCTGTAATGCTGTAATGGAGTGTAGATGTTGTTACGTTTGGTCTCTGTGCAGGACACAGGCGGTGCGGATCAGGGAGGGCAGGTACAGGCACGTCGCCTGCTACACCTGTCGGGACTGTGGGCTCAGTCTGATGGTGCGAGGGCACTTCTGGGTGGATGAAGAGCTGTACTGTGGGAAACACGCCAGGCAGAGGTACCAGGCAGAAAGTAGCCTCCAAAAACTCCAAAGCGTCTCAAAGGCGATCTGACACTTCATCAGGAGACCCGCGTGTATCCCAGTCCACCGCTCTGTATCCTCCGTCAGAGAAACTCCTACCCCCATCTGTCTTTGCTTTCTAAGCCAAGGTGCTGCTTGAGTGGGAAGGCTATGAACTGCATCAAACCCTGCGGTGGTCTCGTGATTTGACTGCAGTACTGCTTTTGTCTGTCAGCTTCACAGTGACTTTCCGCCAGCATATGAAGTGTGTTTTATGGAAACGATCGTCCGTGCGGCACGTGCGACGTTCAGAGCGCGATGGCTTAAACGGTGAAATATTCTACTGCTGAGATTCCGCGATAACGTGTGGCGTGCTGTCGTGCAAGCCCGCTAGCATCAGCATCGCTGGTCCTCCGCTGTCCTCTAGGGTGTAGTCTTCTCACATACACCAATTATAAATGAATGACAGCAGCGAAGTTGCTGGAGTTAATTGAGTCAGACTGAAAAACAAAGACATCTTCAGATGACGTGCAGTGATAATGACAGAGACGGCTGTTTGTTCCAGAGACAACACGCGTCTCAAATTGCAGCTCGACTCCAGATATTATCTGAAAATCATTCCTTCTCCGTCAGTCTGTTAAATGGACAGTGAGGGTGTCATTTTACACGCTGTTCTTATTATGGCCTTTCTGTACATTGCCTTTGGCTGTTACGTGAGCACACACGCGCAGATTCTTTGTTAACTATCTCTGGGCATGTTTCTCTGTCAGAGTAGTAGTGATCGTGAGTGACTGAATGAATGCGTCATCTAAACGAATACATGTCCAATTATTTAAAAATGGCACAACCCTGTTACTGAAAAGGGTTCAAGGATACATTTTGTCCGAGAGTGTTTATTGCTGTGTGTATTAAAGAGAAAAATATTTAAACATAAAAAAAACCCATAAAAAAATAAAAGCCATAAACCAGTTAGACTGTGTAGCCTGTGTGAGCAAGTGAAATGTATTCGCTCTCTGCGGTGTGTACGTGATTAAAAGCAGACTGAAGTGCTGAGTGCGATGCTTTTCACGATGGCCCTCCTCCCTGTGCAATCACTGAGCACATGCCAGTGCTAAAACCCCTCTCCTTTCCCTGTCTGTCCTTCCAGTAGTATGTTACTATTCAGCAGAGGGACACATCTCTAATGTCTCTCCCCTGATAAATCAAAGGAGCGATGTAGGCCTACATCCCATAACGGTAAACGGAGCCTTCCACTCGGTTGCTAAGCTTTCAGTCGTTGCTCAGGTCAGAGTGCTGCGTATGAATCCCACCTGTGTCAGGTGTGTGTGTGTGCGTGTGTGTGGAGCATTTTCTAGAATGAGATCTCTCGGTCAACCAAAAGACTTCAATAAACCTCTTACCAATCCACCCAAATCCCTTTAATCCCCTCCCCCCCTAACCAAATCGGCACTGAACCTGAAGGTCTGCATACAAATGTTTCTCCTTCAGTGTAATTTTCCACATCAGCGATCTGTCTCGTCGGAGTGAACACTACAGTTGAATGTCTGTAGTGGAATTCTGGTTTATCTCAGGCTCGATTTGGATGTTTTGTCCAAACCTCTTTGTGGTATTTAATTCGCCGTTTGAAATAGGCCTTTGAGATCACGTGCACACCATTTTTTTAAAGCCAAACAATGATATCTCTGTACATGACACATGGAAATGAAATGTGTGTTTTTTCTCGATGAATATTTAAGCGACAGTGTGAAAAAAAATATATATGATAGCGCGATGTAAACGTATCAGCAGAAACGCGGACTTGTAGATTTGAAAGGTCGGCTGATGAGATGAATTCAAAGGAGACGGACAAGCAATTTGCCTCTCTTCAACTGAAAGCCTCTCTCTGCCCACTGAACTCATCACTGATGTCTATTCATCAGAGCAATCTCTATCCAAGCCTTTCTAATCAGAAAACGTCGTATAAGACAGAATGATCTGAATTATAATAACACAAAAAGTAAAGGAGTGTTTTTTTGTAAAGTGATGACGTTCATTTTATGTGTTTCCTTGCGCCTAAACTAGAACCAAACAGGAAAATGAGTGTTGTGCGGTGTAGAGAGCTCCACATAACACTGAACTTAGTACAGTTGCATCGTGTCTGAAATACTACTGCACAATAACACATTCTAAACACGGTCTTGCGTCTATTATTATTATTATTTTTCAACTTAACCCTAAGCTTCTGGTTCATATTCAGTCATTACAACTATTGTAAAAATAAGGGCGAGTTGCAAAGTGAACTGCCGCTTCAGGAATTATAAGGCGTTTTTTTTGTTCTTCTGGGCATTAGCCAAACCCTAGTGACTAATATGAGCCGAGCCTTGGCCCAAGAAATAACGCAACAGGATAATCTCGCGTCACTCGTAAGACACGCCCCTGAGGTTTTGGCTTGTTGAAGTGTAGGTAAAACTTTTCCCATAGACCTTAGGCATAGCACCTCAGGAACACTGCGCAGAGAAAACGTTAACCTTTTGACACCTATTCGTGAGGCTTGGCTAAGTTGAAACTCTTTGAGTTTCAACCATGTCTTTGGCAGACCAGAGTCAACAGTGGTACCCTACGAGCGTGCAGGTAACGGTGCTCCAAGCAAAGGACCTTCGGCTCAAGGGAAAGAATGGTACGAACGACGCTTACGCCATCATGCAAGTGGCCAAAGACAAGTTTTCCACCTCGGTGGCCGAAAAAAGCGTCGCTCCTGTTTGGAAGGAAGAGGCCACGTTCGACCTGCCTTTGTTTCACCACGGAAATGTGGAAAGCTGTACCTTGCGCGTTCAGGTTATGCACCGAGCTCTGGTGGGACCTGACAAACTGCTCGGGCAGGCGGTTATTAATCTGCTGGAGCTCAACGAGAATAAAGCCCGCAGTAAAACAGAGTGAGTGCTCATGGCGTCTCAACCGCAGTCATATGAAATGTCTCTCTCTGTCTCTCTCTCTCTCTCTGTCTCGTTGAAATATGTGCAAAATTGTGCAAACGACATATCCTTGTCCCACATGATCTCTGGAATTCCTGTAGGCAGTTTCGCCGAGTTTGATTTGATGGCAAACTGCCAGGTGGCCGCGCACCGACAGTTATAGAGTTGCTCATCGATGCTGCTCGGGTTCTTATCAGAAACATGGCAGTCAAGCCCAAATTTAGAGAAATTACTTAGTTTGTGCTTTCCTCCTTTGGCCCTTGTTTCCTATACCAAGCTATTGCAGAGAGAAGTGGACACTAGTTCCGCACTGTAATGATTCAATGTCTGAGGTTTCCTTCCGTAAAAGTTAAAAAGTGAAGTTTTCTTGAGGATTCAAACTAACACAAAAGACCCAAAAATAAATCAAAAGAAAAACACCGATCTCTTTGAAAACACGTTATATTCAAAATCATTTTATCCAGTGTAAATACAGCAAAAACCAGCAGCCCTGCACGGCCTTTTAACCAGCTCTTGTTTCGTTCTGAAAATAGTGTAGTGTTTTGATGCGTCTTTTGCTGGGTTGCGTGTGTCTAAAATTAGACTGCTAGATGCAGAAGTTTTAGTTACTTAGTTTGTTTGTTTTTTAACTGACCATTCGTGTGTGTGTGAGGGCTTAGTTTTTATTTGTCTCCATTGTATGATCAGACTCTAGACTTGCACACACCAAATCAATGGGGCTGTTTTCTATAGATTTTGACTCATATGTTTCTCTCTCTGTCCTGCTCTGTCTCTGCCTTGTTATTGTCTGTGAGGCTGAATGCTACACCATACTGTCAAGTAAGCTGACACTGGGTTGTAAGTGGACCTTGATGTACCCAGTAAGCTGATCTGTCCCCTCCCAGTCCGTGCGAGGGTTTTGAATGTGTGGAGGAATGGAATGTCAGTCCTTCGGTCTTCCTGATGTCTGATCTCTTATTGTCCTGGGGCACTTTGTTCTGAGACCTTATCGTAGTCACTGTCATGGTCATGAGACCTGCATAACTCACTGTCCCTGCACATCAGCTGCTTTCTGTTGCTCATTAACCAGCAGTCCCCCGTCTGCCCAAGTCTCTCTACAGAGGACATATATCATCATTTATACATCGCTGCAGCCTCCTGCTCCTGTCCAGGAAGTCTTACTGTAGACTACGACTTGTTATGAATGCACAGAGTGTATCGTGTTTGTAGACTACGACTTGTTATGAATGCACAGAGTGTATCGTGTTTGTAGACTACGACTTGTTATGAATGCACAGAGTGTATCGTGTTTGTAGACTACGACTTGTTGTGAATGCACAGAGTGTCTAGGGCGTTTGCAGTGATGTTTAGCCGATTAAGATTTACGTTTCTTGTTTTTAATTTTTTTTTTCTGGCTGCTTGCTTCTTGGCTTGGTTTAAAGCCCTACTTTAAACCAGCACTGCATTCCAGAGTGGTAATTAGCTGAAGAAGGACGTGTAGCTTTTTTTGGGGGGGGGGGGGGGGGGGTTCATCCTTGGGTGTAGCAGCTGATAACGTTGTGTTACTGTCAACATGGCCAAGTCTTGCCAAGACTTTTCAGCTTCTGTTGGAGCGATCACACACAAACACACTCTCTCTGTCCTCTCTGAGTGATAACACCCGGACACACAAACACACCCTCTCTGTCCTCTGTGTTTCAGTGATCACACACGGACACACACACGCACACGCACACACACACACTCTCTCTGTCCTCCGTGTTGGAGCGATCACACACAAACACACTCTCTCTGTCCTCTCTGAGTGATAACACCCGGACACACAAACACACCCTCTCTGTCCTCTGTGTTTCAGTGATCACACACGGACACACACACACACGCACACACACACACACTCTCTCTGTCCTCCGTGTTGGAGCGATCACACACAAACACACTCTCTCTGTCCTCTCTGAGTGATAACACCCGGACACACAAACACACTCTCTCTGTCCTCTGTCTTTGTGTGATCACACATGGACAAACACACACTCTCTGTCCTCTGTGTTTCAGTGATCACACACGGACACACACACGCACACGCACACACACACACTCTCTCTGTCCTCCGTGTTGGAGCGATCACACACAAACACACTCTCTCTGTCCTCTCTGAGTGATAACACCCGGACACACAAACACACTCTCTCTGTCCTCTGTCTTTGTGTGATCACACATGGACAAACACACTCTCTCTGTCCTCTGTCTTTGTGTGATCACACATGGACAAACACACACTCTCTGTCTTTGAGTAATCACACACGTACACACAAACACACACTCTCTGTTCTCTGTCTTTGTGTGATCACACATGGACAAACACACACTCTCTGTCCTCTGTCTTTGAGTAATCACACACGTACACACAAACACACACTCTCTGTCCTCTGTCTTTGAGTAATCACACACGTACACACAAACACACACTCTCTGTCTTTGAGTAATCACACACGTACACACAAACACACACTCTCTGTCTTTGAGTAATCACACACGTACACACACACACACACTCTCTGTCCTCCGTGTTTGAATGATCACACACGTACACACAAACACACACTCTCTGTCTTTGAGTAATCACACATGGACACGGACACGTACACACAAACACACACTCTCTGTCTTTGAGTAATCACACATGGACACGGACACGTACACACAAACACACACTCTCTGTCCTCTGTCTTTGAGTAATCACACACCGACACACAAACACACTCTCTCTGTCCTCTGTCTTTGTGTGATCACACACGGACAAACACACTCTCTCTGTCCTCTGTCTTTGTCTTCCACCAGAGGAAGGGTGCAGTGGATGAGGCTCATGTGTTTGATGTCATTCTCTGCTGGTCTGATCTGTTTGCCTGAGTCTCAGTTACTCAGGCTCTGGGCTTCTGTTTCTCTCTTTCTCTCTGCCCCTCTCTCTTTCTCTGCCTCTCTCTCCCTCTCTCTTTCTCTCTCTCGTTTTATCTAAGGCTAAGAGAGGGTTTATCTGTTTCTACTGTCTCACACTGTACACTAAACCACTGCCTGTCCCTGGACTGTGTTTTCGTCTGTTTCCCTGTGTCCTCAGTAACTAGTGGGTTTAATATCCTACTTTGTTACCTCTCAGTTTATTTTTCATAGCTATAGAAGAGTGAAAACTGGTACCAACAGAGAAATCAGCTAATGGTTAGTCTTTGTTTTTTTTTCTTTTTGGCCTGTGACTGACAGTACTCAAGTTTTCATCAGAACCTTGATGGGACAGATTAACTGCATGCAAATATCTGACACACACACACACACACACACACACACACAGTGTCAGCTTTTCTGCCAATGGCCAGCGATGGTTTAAGGAAGTCACATTGCTGATAAAAGCCAGTGAAGCTTTTGGAAATGCCAGGCAGTTAAAAAAAGGAGGGGGGGGGGTAAGGCCAAAATATGTGTCTGAGTCAGACCTTGGCTCTGGACTTCTGGAGTGAGGCAGCTCTGCGCTTGTTGTCTGTGGAAAGTTAGCAAGAAAGTGCTACAATACTTTAGTGCAGAGAGCTTTTTTGTGTGTGTGTGTGTGTGTGTTGTTAGTTGAGAAAATAAGCTGGAAAAACATCACCATAGATACATGTCAAATGAATGTAATTTCGTTGACCAAACATTGAGAAAGGGGAGAGATCCTTTTTTTGGGGGGGGGGAATGGTTTCAGCTAATACGTGGAGCGCCTGTTCTGTTGTGATAGGAGAGTGTCGTGTCACAGCACGGTCTTATCAGCATGTTTGACACTCGAAGGAAGTCAAAGTCGCTGAGACAGTTCAAACAATAACAGACAGAACGCTGACTCGACTATTCTCTGGCTTTCCTGCTCGCCCTGGCCAGAGAGAGAAACCTGCATTTCATCTGCCGGAGGGTTTTTTTTTCTGGCCGTCCTCTCTCTGAGCTATTCTGAGACAGCTCCCATTAGTAGCTTTTCACACCCCTCCCTGACAACGCCTGGATGTGTTGTAACTTCCCACAGAAGTGTCTCACTTCTGTTCCTCTGTAGCAGGGCGCAGTTCACAATTAATGGTTTTTTAGTTGATTTGTTTGTTTTTTTTCATTTGACATGATGTCACCAGCAGGTACCAAGTGGAACATTCCTGCTCTGTGACCTCTAAGAACCGCACACAAAACCAGTTCAAACTTAGAACAATGGTTTTGTCAAAGAAACACTCCCATGCTTTAGAGTGTCAGTTAGATTCTAAAGAGAAATGGGTTGGAATTAGACTGAAAGAGGAATGCTGTCATGCGACATGGAATACTGTATTGTTACGTACAGATCATCCTCCCACCGTCATGACAGGTCCAATTTGATGTGGATGATTGCTTTTGACGAGGAGAACACAAAACAGGCACCGTTTTCTCACGTCTTTAATGATCTCATAGTGTTCAGCATGCAGTAGGATGTGAAAGGTTCTCTCTCTCTCTCTCTCTCTCTCTCTTTCTCCCCATCACTGGTTGAATAATCCTTTTATTCTTGGGCTGGTTGTGAGATGAGTTGTATCGATTTGAATCCTGAAGACATCCATGCGGGGAAAAGCGTCGGGGTGACTCAGACATGTTGTCATTCCAGTTAGTTGGTCAGTTCGTTTTCTTCCTCTTAAATGAATATGTCCGTACATCGTGTTCCCCTGTGTCGCACATCTCCGACGTAACGAGACACATCAGCCGAGAAAGAGACGTTTGAGCGTCAGGATTAAATCTGCTGAAATGCCGAAACACACTCTGTGCTCAGGGATGATGGCAATAATAATAATAATGCTGGTTTCATATTGACTTTTTCCATGTCTGAATGGTTTCCTTGGAGCTGTACGGAAGAGTGAAACACTGGTTAGGGGAGAGGAGATTACAGTCCTCCATGTAAAGAAAATGCCGTGGTATGCATTTGAATCTTGGCAACGCTGCGTGTGTTTTCAGTGTCCAATTTGCATTTCTTCCCGCTAGTTGGGAAACACACATTTCCTGGAAAAAAAATCCGCTGTCTCTCTCTTTATTTATTTATTTATTTTTCTTGGAAAAACAGGGGCTGTTTCTTCACTCTCTCGCTGAAAGAGCCATGTCATTTTTTCCCAATCGTATGACTTCCTGCTAAACGTTGGGGGGGGGGGGTGGTCTTCTTTGGTTCACACACCCCTTGGGTGGTTTTATGGACCTACTGGGAGGCCCATGGAGCCTGGGGTAGGAACCCCCAATCTGCAGGTACATGCTCCTCTCTGACGTCATTGGACGTTTACGTACCCTGTTCAGTTTGTCTCAGTGAACCCTCTGGTTCTGTAGAAAACTGTTGGCATTTTTGTCTCTGTTTTGCAGTGTTTGGATGTGAAACTGCTTTCCTGGACTTCGGCCTCAGAGAGAATTATTGCCTTAATCTCAACTGCTTTAACATAAGAGACTCTATACGGAATGCCGGTGGATTAACACACACACTGGACCTGTTTTTCGTGATGTCCAAAGAAACCCCTTCTGTTTCTGACAGAGTTTTGCCTTCTCCGATAATACACACTTTACAGTGTGTTACAGCAGTGTTGGCATCATGTATTTACGGTAATTACTTCCGACTTTGAGGTCATAGGAAGTGGATAAGGGCCAAGGAGAGGAACTCTTGATGACTGTGTACAAACTGAACGGTCATTATGGTCTGAGGGCGTGGCCTCTTTAACCCAGATGGACACGGAGATTAACCTTCGAAAGAGTCTGCGTTGACTTGACGACCAGTAAATATTTGGTCATTTTTGAAGAGACTGAAACCTGACCTAGATCTATTGAAGATTTTTTTTTTTTTTTAAGTCTTGCTTATCGTTTTCATCTGTCTCCCATGTGTGCGTTTGAAAATGGACTGAAAACAAATGGAATATGGTTTCATTTCTTCCTCCCTTTGTCAATCTTCATGCCTCTCACAGTTTCTCTTTCCCTGCCTCTGCTAACCCTGTGGCCATCTGAAGAGCTTTTGCTCTCAAAATGTCCACTGCAAATAAACACTACACCAATAAAACACAACTGAATTTGAATCAAAATCCTTAGAAAACCATTTCAAGTTTCAAGTTTATTTAGAGCCCAGTATCACTGTTTAAAGTCTCAAAGGGCTTTACATGTCCAAAACAAACAAAAAAAAATGTTTCTTTACAAATGTTTTTTATTTTTAAGAAGAAAAAAAAAACCTCCGGTTCTTATGTATTATTGTGCGTTTGTGTCTTTTGCTACAGACTAGTTTTTAACCTTTAAATCCTGGTACAAATCGAACTGACGGTATTTTGTCATCTCCCGGCAGATGGTTCAAGCTGTTGGATAAGTCGGGAAAACAGGACAAGGAGAGGGGGGAGGTGCTACTGGACATCCAGTTCATGAAGAACAACATGACGGCCAGTATGTTCGACCTGTCCGGTCAGGAAAAGAAACGCTCGCGCATCGGAAAACTCAAGGACAAGATGCGCGGGAAAAAGAAAGAAGGCCTGTCGGACTCCGCCTCAGCCGTAGTGCCCTCCTCAGGGCAGGTCCTGACGGACAGTGAGGGGGAGGAGGCCGGAGAGAGACAGGAGGAAGGAGAGGATGGGGGCGACTCCACCACCAGCACCAAAAAGAAGAAAAAGATCAAGCTGAAGTCGCTCTTTGGTTCCAAATCCAACTTGCAGCGTAACGTCTCTCAGTCCATGTCCACGCTGGGCGCCCTCCCTGAGAAAGACTCGGTCATAAGCTCCAGCAGATCATCTGGGCTCAACGTGGATTCTCCTGACGGTAAGGTTCCCCATCACGCTGACCCCGCAGGCTTCCTCATGGTAGTCTCAGAGTTTTTAGATGGATCACTGTTTTCTCTCTCTCTCACTCTCTCTCTCTTTGTCTCTCTGATTCAAAGGCAAGAAGAAATTCAAGTTCCTGACGCACAAGCGCACAGACAGCTCGGACAGTAAGGTGTCTCTGGGGGTGTTTTCCCTATCGGGTCACTCCAGGCAGGGTTCTGCCAGCCACAGTAACCTCTGCATTAATGGCAGTCACGTCTACACAGAGGAACCAGAATCTCGCAGCCCTAGAACAGGCTCCACCCTTAGTCTGAACAGCTCTGGGCGCGGCTCTCTGGAGGACCTCCGCAGAACGGGCCGACACAACTCCAGCACCTCAATGGACTCGCTCAAGACCTCAAATCAACCTAGTCAGTCAGTATCAGAGCAGGAGCGCATGAAAGAAGAGCAGGAGGAGGAGGAGGAACAGAGGAGGCAGGAAGAGAAGGAGAGATTGAGACAGGAGCAAGAGGCAAAGAGCAGAATTGAAGAGGAGAAAAGACAACAGGCGGAAGAGGAGGAGAGGAGACGGATTGTAGAGGAGCGGAGTAGAATGGAGGAGGAGCGGAAAAGGATGGAGAGAGAGGAAGAAGAGGAGAGAGAGAGGATGGAAAGAGAGAGGAGAAGGATTGAGGAAGAGGAAAAGATGAGGTTAGAGGAAATGCAAAGGCAGGAAGAAGAGAAAAGAAGGCTTGAGATGGAACAGAGGATGAGAGAAGAACAGGAGAGGAAAAGACAGGCGGAGGAGGAAAGGCAGAAAATGATCGAGGAGGAGAGAAGGAGAATGGAGGAGGAGGGGGAGGAGGAGAGGGTTAGGATGGAGGAGGAGAAAAGAATGATTGAGGAGAGGAAGAGATTAGAGGCAGAACAGGAGAGAATTAGAAAGGCTGAGGAGCAAGAACGAGAGAGAAAGAAAGCAGAGGAGGAGAAAAGGAGGAGAGACGAAGAGGAGAGGAGGATAAACGAGGAGAGAAATCTAAAAATGAGAGAACAAGAAAGAATGAGGCAGGAAGAAGAGGAGAGGCGTTTGGAAGAGGAGGAAAGGAGGCTCAGGGAGGAGGAGGAGAGGATGATATTTGAGGAGGAAAGCAGAAGAACACTTGAAGAGAGACAGCTGCTTGAAGAGAAGAGAAGACAGGAGTTGGAGAGAGTGAGACAGGAAGGAGAGAGAATGCGACTGGAGGAGGAGGAGAGAACGAGGAAGGAGGAGGAGAGAATGCGAAGGGAGGAAGAGGAGAGAATGAGACAGGAGAAGGAGGAGAGAATGAGACAGGAGGAGGAGGAGAGAATGAGACAGGAGAAAGAGAGAGTGAGACAGGAAGAGGAAAGAGAGAGACTGGAGGAGGAGGAGAGAATGAGACAGGAGAAAGATAGAATGAGGAAGGAGGCGGAGGAAAGAGTGAGACAGGAGAAGGAGAGAGTGAGACAGGAGGAAGAGGAGAGAGTGAGACGAGAGGAGGAGGAAAGGAAGCGGTTGAAGGAGGAGGAGATGGGACGAGAGAGAGACAGGTTGGAACAGGAGAACCTGAAGAGCGTACGACAGGGTAAGAGCAGTGCGGCCTTTGGAGACATCTTCTCCACCAATCCGTTTGAGGAGAACACATCCTCCAATACCTTTGCAGAGACCTCCTCTGCAGACCCCTTCGGTGAGACTACCTCCAGCAATCCTTTTGAGGAGTCGACACCTGTACCACACGGCCGCTCAGCCAGAGTCAGACCAAGGTGAGTGACTCTCGTAACTGTACACACACACACACACGTCTCGTTTGACATGTTTCTCCGTTTTAACACAGCACAATAAAGGCACATACCGTCTCTCCATAGACATGTTAGAGTCACAACACCACAGATATGAAATGAAAGTCAGACCCATGTTTGGAAAAGCCTGTCTCAGTTTGAGGAGCGCCGATGTGATACTGTGTGAAGGGTGCCCTTTCATAAGTGGGTTAGGACAGATAGATTTCCTGACGTGATGGAGAGAAAGACACAGGGCCTATCCCGGAGTCAGTGTATCTGCGGCTGTGTCTCCATTTGGGTGGGGTTTGGGGCCGGGGGGGGGGGTGAAGGGTTGGGTGGGGTTTGGGGCTGGGGGGGGGGTGTAGGGTTGGGTGGGGTTTGGGGGGGGCAGGGTTTGCGGGTGTTTGGGCACAGAAAACATTAGTTCTTCCATGAAGTCAGTGGCTTGGAAAATGACATCAGACTTCCTGTAACAACCCAAGTGACTCCTCTGAAACTTACTAACAATCTGTCACAGATCTGAAAAACCATCTACTTTTCCTCCAGAATTATTATTTTTTCTTTCCTCATATCTGTACAACATTAAAAAAAACCAAACAAACAATCATTGCAGTGAGTGACATTTACAGTGCAGCCGTGTGTTTTCACTGAAGGTGACTGACAGTTATTTTATGAGACAGTGAAGGAATGTGTTCATCTGAGGGACATAACACTATCCCAGCACAGTCAGCTCATTAAAACATCTCTGTAAAAAAACCATTCGACACTGCCATGAGATGTGCTCCTGTGTGAGTGTGTGTGTGTGTGAGTGAGTGAGTGAGAGAGAGAGAGAGAGAGAGAGAGAGAGAGAGATGAAAAGAGAGAGGCAGAAGGGAGAGGAAGAGGAAAAACAGGAAAGGGGTGGGGGCTGGGGAACTTTGAGGACTTTACTTGGACAGAGCATGTTGGTTTATAGTGTAGAGTGGATCACAGTCATTGGGAGAATCTGCAAAACTGTGACACATCACAAACATCTCGCCGGGGCTGTTGGAGTAAAGTCAGAGTTCTGTCAGGACAAGTTTGCAGCAGGGCTGTTTGTGCCAGACATCTTCTCTGACGTTTACGCCGGCCGTCTGAAATTCTGAATGGGGAGCGAGCGGGGGGAGTTAGTGAAACTCAGACTTTAGTGAAAACTGAGTTAGTTAAGTCAGAGCAAGCAGTTAACCTCCTAATAGAAGAGCCTTATGATTTTGTTTTGCTAGGAGAATGAAGCCATAGAGCTCTTCTATTAGGAGGTTTACTACTTACTGCTTAGTTTTCACTAAACCCGCTTTCTGGAATACCCCCCAGGTCTTTTAAACAAACTCAAAACAAACTCACATATCTGTTTCTGTTTGTTTATATTTGTACTAACCTGTCATTTTCTTTTTCTTTTAAGCTAACATAATTTCCGCCTGTGAAATAGTAAAGTGTTGTAAACATAAATAAAGCCGTCCAGCCTTGACTCTCACTGTCTCATCTCATCATTATTCTTCACTCTGAGATCTCTCATTGTAAATACCGTCTGTCTGTCTTAGGCTAACCTCCTCCACCTTTTACATTTAACCCCATATAGATATCAGTGATTGTTTTTTTTCCACGCCGCTGAGTGAAATATCGCTGAGGGGGAAATGGTGGAAGTGTGGCCGAGCGTAAAAAACAGATGATCAGGCAACACTGTGTCTCAGGTCACAAAAACATGGGACCACGAGAGTCAGAGGTCACAGAGGTCAGGGCAGTGCGCCCCTCAGTCTGTCAAGAAGAAAAACTACCCTGAAATTAAGGGCTCAAACGTGGAGCCCTGGCTCATCTGTTTCAGTTACAATAATCCTGATCGCCACCTAATTTGTTTTGAATGAATGTTTAGAATGGTCTGTCTATCTGTCTGTCTGTCTGTCTGTCTGTCTGCCTGCCTGCATGCCTATCTATCTGTCTGCCTGCCTGCATGCCTATCTATCTGTCTATCTGCCTGCCTGCATGCCTATCTATCTGTCTATCTGTCTGCTTGCATGCCTATCTATCTGTCTATCTGTCTGTCTGCCTGCCTATCTATCTGTCTGTCTGTCTGCCTGCCTGCCTGCCTATGTATCTGTCTATCTGTCTGCCTGCCTGCCTTTCTATCTATCTGTCTGTCTGCTTATCTGTCTATCTATCTGTCTATCCGCCTGCCTGTCTCTGCTTGCCTGTCTCTCTGCCTGCCTGTTGGTCTCTTTGTCTGTCTGTCTGTGCCCCCTGCCTTTGTTTCTGTTCATTTATTTCTAAAAGGGAAGCTCTCAGGCTGCACCACTGATTCTTTCTCCTTTTCCGCATGCTGCTCCTTCAGTGCCTCAGGGCTCTTCTCTCAGACCGTTTTGTCGAAATCCAACCCGTTTCTCGAGAGCTCTGATGAGGAGACGGAGGACATCACTGTTCCCCCCGTGTGGCCTGTTAAACAGACCGAGAAGAAGCGCCGCGCTCCTTTGCCCCCAGGTAAGGCGACCCAGGTGGGTGTAGTGAAACCAGCAGCCCTGTGCAGCGGCCCCACCGACGAACCGTCATCAGGACACAGTCAACCCCTCCCTCTGAGTGAAGCTCAGGGCCCACGGAAGGACAAAAGACCAGCTCCCCCCCCTCCACCAGAAAGCCAGAACAGAGATCAAGGCAAAGAACAATCCGGAAAACTTAAAGCAGATTTCAGAGAGATCCAGGAAACCAGCAATGCGTGTGATGTTCTCTTGCGACCTGAGCCCAGTGCGGAAGCGAACAGCTTGCCTCCTGGTTCGTATGTGAAGACGCCCGGAATTACTGTGAAAACCCAGTCGACAGAAGGAGCACGTTCTTCGGCTGAAAGCGAAGGAAATCAGCAGGGAGCCGCACTGAGGACCGACGCTTTCTGGGAATGCGCCCAAAGCCAGCCAAGCCACAAAGTTACAGAAACCTTTAAAACACCTGCCAAACACAGCAAAGGACCAGCACCTGCAAAACCCTCATCTCGGTCAAACGACAAGTCAGATCCTCAAGGTGCAGTCGATAATGTGTCAGAACTGAGCTCTGCTGTCGCGACAGAACCAGCAACTGGAGATATTGGATCCGGTTCTGGCACAAACAGTGCCAGTATTCCTACACATCAATCGGCAGCGGAACCAAAGAGTTCATTTAAGGGCGAGGACGTGACAAGGTCTGATCCGCACACCAGAGACCTGGTCCAGGTGGACTCCACTATCAGCGTGCCCAGTAGTAACGGGAGCTCAGCCCCCCTGCAGAGAACAGCTGTGGTTGAGCAGAGTGAACTGGACTCTCTGGAGGAAAACGGCCTTCTTTCATGTCCAGATCAAAGTCACGGCTTTCGTTCTCCGTCCAGGGATGTTAAAGAAGAACGCCCAAACACGCACAGCTCGCCCTCTGAGGACAGTGTCCTGAAAAACGCGTCCAGAAAGAAGACTCGTGCGCCCTCGCCTCCGTCAGCTCAGTTAAAAACAAACCAAGACCGTGCGTCATCGGAGTTGCGGCCTTCGGGAGGCCGGCCCGCAGCCGCGTCAGGAAACGCACAGGCCTGTGAGCACAGTGCAGAGAATGTGTCGGATAACACGGATACCCAGTCCACTCCTGACACACTTCACTCCACCACTCCGCTCCAGATCTCCCAGGACGAGAGGGCGTGTGCTTCTTTGCTCGTGGGAGCAGGTTCTGGTTCTGGTTCTGGTTCTGAGTCTGGGTATGGGACTGTGCCGCTTGCCAAGGTTTTGCCCTCTGATGCTCAGCCAATAGCACGGCAGGGCAGCAGAGGTGAAGAGGTAGGGCAAGCGAAAGCCAATCCTGCCGCCGCACGGCCAAGGTGAGACAACCTGGAAAATCCAGTGTAGTCCCAGTCCTTCCCTCCTAGTGGTAGTTGTGTGCTAACGGTTTAGGGAGAGCTCAAGTCCAGACCTTATGGGCCAAAGTCCTGCTGCTTTACTGTCCCACCACATACCTGAGTTCTACCTGTCCGACAGGTGTGAATGTTCTTCAGCCACTTAGAGACAAGCAGTGGTCAGCACAAACACAAATCCAGCAGGACTTGTGGACTTTAGGGCCTGAGTCATGAGCCTCTTTTACTAGGTGCTTGTGGTCTCTGTGTGAACTCGAGTTCTTTTAGTTTAGCGTGTATATATATTTATATATGCTAGCTCTGCAGCATCTGTCAAAACTTCCCTGCTTTTCATTTGGTCTGTATGTGAAGCGCTATAAGAAGTAAGGGTTTAGGCTTTGTATTAAGTGTCACTCAGATTTGGTCAGAAACTCTGAAGCTATGAAATTATTTGAACCCTGAATCTACTTAATCTAATTTAGATTAAGGATAGAAATCCTTTTATAGTGCTGCTTTGGTCGGCCTTCTGAGCAAACTCTGTTATCTGTGACATGGCAGGATCTGGGTCATCTTAATGACCCCGTTCGCGGTGTCGTGTATTTTTTTATCTTCCTTCATCTGGTATTCCTTGTCATGTTCCCTTTCCCCTAATGTCAGCCGTATGTTTCAGTCAGTCTCTGAAATCTTTCACAGCAAAACTGAATTCTGAATGAAGCCGTAGCATCTTAGCATGGAGAATACGTCAAGAACACGGAGAGAAAACAAACAACACATCAGCTTTCATGAATAATGAAATAAAATCTGAAACGAGGAAGTACAGCTCTGAATGTTCTTCCTCTCTTTTTGAATTAATCATCACTCAGAAACAGCACATAGCACAGAGAACATCTACTTTACATGTACATGTCATTGAGAATTAGGCTCGTGAATCTTTGAAGGACGCATCCAGACGTTTCTCTTCCAGCTGTATGTCGCTTTATGGCTGAATATCTCTTCGTCTGTTCCGACAGGCCTCATGCGGTGAAGCCATTGGGCTCTGTGGAGACACTAGACAGCGAACCTTCCGTGATTAGTGATGACACGCAGCTGAAGAAAAAGGTATTTTTATTTATTTATTTTTACAGTTTTCCAAGACTAGAGTCTGTAATCTTACCAGCATTCGCTGGAAATGGGGTTAAGGGTGAATGAGGGGTCACTCAGTTAACAGGCCGGAATCTTTGCTTTTCCATGTTATATGACAACATTTCCATGTTATGTTACATGCAGACGTGTGTTTTTTGAAAGAATATACTATGTGTCAGGCCATTTCATTTTTATCGTATGCGGTTAAGATTTATAGCTGGTCAGAGAATTGTGAATGCAAATCCAAAAGAGAGGAGGTTGTGGCAGCGACTGTAAACGCATTGTTAATGGTTAAAGTTTAATACTGCCACAAAGCCTCCTGTGTATCAGGAGTCCGTGCTCAGAGAAAATACACAGCTATGTTCTCCAGGGTCATATCACTGTGGTACACATTGTAATACCAAATACAGTATACAAACACTAAAACAGATACACACACCAGATAGAGAAGAGAAAAGAAAAAAAGAAAAGAGAAGGAGGTGAAGATCACGCGCCGTTCCTGTGAAAGCAGGAAGAGACACAATAAAAGTCAAAGGTGGATGAATATCATCAGCCGTTTCGTTTTTGTTTTCTGTTGTTTTGGTTTTTTTGTCCCAGGTGCCGGAGACGGCGCGGACGGGTCCGTACTCTCAGCTGACTCAGGAGGAGCTGATTAATCTGGTCGTCAGGCAGCAGGAGCAGCTGACCCAGAAAGACACTAAGATCCTGGAGCTGGAGCAGTACATCGACAACCTGCTGGTGCGAGTCATGGAGGAGAACCCCGGCATTTTAATGGCCATGAACTCGCTAAAGAAAGCGGTCTAACAGTTTGGTTTCAGAGAGAGAGAGAGAGTTTGGCTGGATTAGTTACTACACGCTTAGTCTGGAAATAACTGGGCTAAGTCAGCTAATCAAAAAGAAAAGAAAAGAAAAAAACAAACCCACATAACTACGTCACTATCCTCAAACACTGTAAAAAACTGTGCACTTTCTACTTTCTGTGTTTGTTCCCTGGTCTGTGTGTTAATACAGGTGCATTTAAGAGGAGTGATATTGAATAATGGTTACTGACCCTTACAGTGCTGTTGGGATTCTGCCCTATTTACCAGAGGCAGGAATTTTTTATCGTCACCCTGAGGGTAAAACATGTTTGTTTTTTTGTTTGTCTGTTTGTTTTGTTTTGTTTTTGTTTTGAGGGCTGAAATATAACTTTAGTTATAATTGTCTTATACATTTGGTTTATTTGCACTATGTAATCTTTAGCGGCGTTTTTTTTTTACACACCATTCCGATCAAATGTGGAGGGATAGGGTCGTCATGTAAAAGCCAATAAAATAAGTTAATAGTGAAAAGTAAACAGCACTTATCGGTCTTAATGAAAAGTGACGTGTGGTGAAAGAGTGTGATGCCATTTCTACTGCTGAGTGGTATGTTGTGTATTGGGCGAACGATTTTATTTTCGTGTTCCACACATTGCTTGAAGCACTTTAAGAAGACGCTCTGTGTATATGCGTTGCCTTACTGTACCCATATTACACTGAAATAAAAAGTGGCTTTCTATCTTCTTGCAGGGGTTGTTCCTGTCGTATAGATGCAAAGTCTGTACAACTAAGTATTTAAAACGAGATGTAACAAGCAATGTTATGAATGTTAATAAAATGCTAAGAATGAGTAAAGTTCGTAAATGATGTAAAAACCAAAGATTACTTTTGATTATGATTCTTGATTGACACTGTAACTGTCACAATTTAAATACAATAAAAACAGTTCATAAATTGGTCTTCAGAAACGTTCTGTTGCTGGGACAAAAGCTTAAGAGGAACCAGTTGAACGGTCTCGCTCCGTGGCCGTTGTAATATTGGGAACTGTTTATTGTGGTGTCGGTTTCCACACGGACCGAACACATTTCGCCGGTTTGTAAACTAACGTATAAACGTCGGCTACATAGGTCGTAAACAGTTGTGAATAATTTAAAATTAACATGAAGATCCCTGCGCAGTTCTTTCCTCCTCTCGAATATGAGTTATTTGAGATTAGGTAAATTAGTGCGTAGATGGCTAAAGTCAACAGGAAAGGGTTGTATTAGAGGCAGCAGAATCTCCGGTGAGAATGCACTATACTGCAACTGCATCATAAAAGCATGTCAGTAGGCTTGGGAGCAGCTATACGTGTTTTGTGTGAAACATACCGCTAAAAACGCTAATTAACTGGTTGACGTTTTATGTAATTCAGGCTAGTATATGTTTGTTGTGATATGTTTGTTTGAGACGTTGTTACATACGCAGATAACGTGTTCTATGTTGGTTAAACTTCCTCTAATTTTCTTTTTAATATTCGATATTAGTGCTTATCACCTCGGTATATAAGTTTGCGGCCGTTAGTGATTTAAGCTTCTTTTTATTCCCTTCGAAATATTAGTTCGCCTGAGTTTTCGGGATGGCCAAAACCTGTCCTGAATGTGGGTCCTCCAACATAGTGGAGGATGATTTGTATTCACAAAAACAGCTAGTATGCGAGGATTGTGGTTCTGTTGTGTCTGAAGGACTCCTGACCACCACCCTTAGTGATGAAGCGCAGGCCACAGGTAAATTTGACTTTATGATTTGTATTACGGTGTGAGCACTGGTCTTTCGGTTCGCTTGGCACAAACTGTACCTGTTTTTTTTTTTTTCATATTCATCACGTTGATACGATCTCTATTTACCTTATTCCGTCCTGTAGCGGTTCCATACTACATTAGCACAGAAGTGACCAAGCGACCCTGTCCAAATCTAATTAAAGGTAACTGTCGGAACGTTTTTTTAATTACGAATTCTCTTCATGAGTCGTTGGGGGAGTGTTTTTTATGTTGAGATGGACCCTCTTGCGCCCTTCTGACTAGGTCTGCGGCGAGTGCGCGCTCTCTGCCGGATCCTCAGGCTTCGGAGCGACCTGGAGTCCGGTGCCGTGAATCTGTTTGAACAAGCCTACAACCACCGCGATTTCCTGTTTGTCACTTTACAGAAGAAAGAGGTCTTGGGTGGATGCTGTGTTCTCGTCGTCTGCAGGCAAAACAACAGACCTGTGGCTTTTGGGACCATCAGTGCACTACTGGAAGCTGACCCAGCTTTCATTGGATCGGTTTACCAGGAGCTGACCAAGAGCCTGAACATCGAGGCTTCCAGCACCGGCATCCTGGACCTTCTGGAGGGTTACTGTTATGGGTATTTAATTCAGCTAAGCTCGAGACTGAATAGCCTATGCCAGGAAATTTGGCCTGCAGGAAAGATGACTGCAGCTCCAATTAATTTGTCTTCAGTTGTAAACAAAGTGCAAATGCATCACATATCAAATAATGAATAAATGAAAAGAATTATTATTAGTTTTAATAATAATGTGATTATGATTAGACGATGAATTTAATTATTGGGTAATAGAGAGAGTGGATGGTGTGCTAATGCTATATATTAACTGAACGCAGGACGAAAGAGTATTTCAGCATTTTGGTCTCAGCTGAGTTTGATCATAGTCATACCATTTTCAAGACTTCACATCTATTAATGGCATTGCCATTACAAAGTAGCATAAGTAACAATTGTAGCAGTTACAGCCCAAAACCATTTATTCGTGGCTTCTCTCTCTCTCTCTCTCTCTCTCTCTCTCTCTCTCTCTCTGTCCATCTCTCTGCGTCCTCCCTGTCTTTTTCAATCTTTCCACGTCTCTTTCTCTTTCTTGCTCTCTCTCTCTCTCTCTCTCTGTCTCTGTCTCTGTCTCTGTCTCTCAGTTACAGACTTGGGCCTGGGCAGGTGGCAGAGGTGTTGTCTGAACCCCCTGAGAAGCTGGTTGAGAGGACTGCTGCTTTGGTTGAACTGGCCTCCGACACCTGGCTGGTGACGGGCCGACACCCTCTCCCTATCCTGATGGCCTCTCTTTACGTGGCCTGGCAGTCGATGAATCCTCAGGTGATTGACAAAGCTGCTTTAAGAAAACAGGAGGAAGAAAACAAGTTTTTCCTGCAGTTCAGTTCCACACGCTGTCAGGCACACACTGTTATAGTGATTGTTCATACAGAGACACTAAAGAAAGCCTCTGTGGTTCTGTAGAACATCGTGTATGGTTAGCAGAGATACATAGTCACCTGGCAGTGAGCGTGTGCTGCCCGCTACCTCGAACCTAGTGTTTTAACCAGAGGTGAAGGGCTTTCATTTCACACTCTGGCAGGACAGAATTCTGCTCTAATATTGGAGCTTAGGTTAGACAGGGCCCTTGGATCGTCTGACTGTAGTAACATGTCAAACCCTGACAGGCCCGTGTGAAGTATTCCTTGAGAAAGTTCTGCCAGATCGCCAAGGTAAGTTCCGGTTCCGCGGCTCCTCGTAACTGCACGGCCCTGCGGCGTGTGGCGGAGCTGAGGGACGTGCTGTGTAAGCTGGGCAGGGAGTTGCCCTGGCTCAGGGGAGCCGCCGTGGACCCGCAGAACGTGGCCGCGCACGTGGACGACATCCTCAAGCACCGCTGCTCCCTGCTCCTCAAAGCCATGAGGAGCCACGAGGAGGAAATGCTGAAGGAGCTGGCGAGTGAGAACGTTCCTGACCCCGGGGGGGCGTCTCCAGCCCCACCCGCTCCGACCGTAAGGCAGGCTGAACTGGGCCGGATAAAGGAAGGCCCGCTGACGTCAGTTCACTCTCTGGCATCGCCGCAGCAGAGCCCAGTGCCACAGAGTGAAGCTGCTCAGCAGGTGCAGAGTGAGAGAGATGTAGAAGAGAGGGCTCCCCCTGCTGGCGGCGACACGCTAGACACCGAAATGCACTGGGGGAAGAGACATTTGTTTGTGCCTCCCAGCGCTCGGAAATCGAAACGACGGAGAGCGGACGCGGCAGAGCCCAACGTGACGGGGGACGAGGAGATTTCGGACGGTGAAATTGAAATGTACATTCGCTCAAACGCAGAGGTCAGCGAGTATCGTGAGGCCCAGGAAAAGCTGCAAAAGGCCTCAAAGTGAGGCCCTCGTTTTGGTTTTGTTTTGTTTTGTTTTTTTCTCTTGATTGAAATCGTGTGGAGCAGGATGTGTCTCCTTTTTTTGACCTGAGCGGTGTGTGGTTAACTCAGGCTCGACTGTCATCGTTCCAAATTTTTTTTTTTTTTTTTTTTGGTGTCAATGAACGTGTGACCACAATTTATCATTTATCTTTTTTGTTTTGTTTTGTTTTTTTAAACTGCTTTATTTATTGTTTAAAATGCAGAATGGGTGCTTAAATGGAAAATAGTGTAAACCAGTTAAATGTCTCCAGCTGGGGAAGTTATTTCCTTCTGTGGACCAGAGTGTACATATGTTGAAAACTGATAAATAAAAGTTGTTTGTATTTATGTCTGCTGTGTTGTTCCTCTTAGTTCAGGCAGGTTATTTATGGTGAAAAATGTGTCTGGCTGTTCGGAGTTCCGCTCTATTAAAGACTGAGCTTATTCAGACCGGCATCTCCCTCACAGATAAATATGTATGTGATTAATGTTTTTAATACTTCAGACGATTAATGATGTCAGTGTGACCCACACTCTTGCTTCCTCTCTCAAATGGACCCGTTTTCATTTACAAATTACCCTTGGTCTCTGTTTTCTTTGCCCTTGACCAAAAGAAACAAACAGAGGAGGAGGAGGAACAGTCAGAGCGAGCCCAGTGTTGTAAAGTTGTCTTGGCTTTTATTCGTTTTGTAATAAATGAAAAATGTTAATCACTTTATCCCTCAGGCCAAGCATAGAGACAAATTCAAAAAGGTCAGTGTTTTTTTTTTTTCTTTCTTTCTTTCTTTTTTTTTTGTCTGCTATTAAAACCTTATGATCATGACTGTCAACTCCATTGTCTTATTACATTGTTTCATTTTCATTATAATAAGATGTCATAGATTAATTTCCTCCTGGCTTATTAAATTTGTCCCTGTTGATAATGTCAGCAGTCTGGTACCCTTGGCTTTTCGTTCTCCATGACGACTTGTTTTGACTTGCGTTTGTGATCGTGTTTGATGCTACATTATGTCTCCCCACTGGCAAGTACATCTGCGTAATTGCTTATTTAGTGCATGACTGGTCTAATCATGGGCTTTCAAAAATTATGTCCATTCATTGGTCATTTACTTCTTAAGTGGGATGAGCCAATATGGCAGAGGATAAATACACAGAGGGTGTTTATTTACAAGGGTAAAACCTACGCAAATATTAAATGGCAAAAACGCTTTGATTGTCCCTCTAGGGCTGGTGTGGTCCCACGGCAACCCCCCCCCCCCACCCCCCAGTGAATTTGCTGAGATCAAGCAGACTGTAGTAGTCAGTGAAAACTGGTCTGTGTTAACTGAGCAGATTGCGATCTCGGCACAGACAGAACACGTAGCCGTAAGCAAGATCCTTCTGTTACTCTGTTCAGTGTCTGAAGGATGAAAGATGATGATGATGATGGTGGTGGTGGTGGTAATGAATGGGTTGAGGCGGATCAGAAGAACACAGCGCAGTGTCCCGGCTGTCAGCTGAATCAGGCTGTTTCTCATGTTGCATAAAGAAGAGTTGAGATCTGCTTTCAGTCCTCACGCGACTGCACCGGTCCTAACGCGACTGCTCCGGTCCTCACGCGACTGCTCCGGTCCTCACGCGACTGCTCCGGTCCTGTGATTGATGACAGACCCTTCGTCTCTGCTGCTCTGAGTCTGGTAACGGGCTGCGCGGGCTGCACCAGTCCGTCGTCCAGCCGCACGTCTCGGCTCCCCAGTCGGTCCCCGGGAGCCTGCGCGGGCCCGTGACCGGGAGATGAGACCCGAGGACAAGTCTCTTTAACTTCACGCGTCCGCGGCTCAGAGAGCATTTGAATGTCAGTGAAATGTCGCTTTCTCTTTCTTTCATCTGTCCTTCTTTCTTTCTCTCTCTCGTCTCTGAAGCGATCTCCGGGCGTGTCCGTTCGGTCCACGGCTACAGCACCACGCTGGCCGTGGCACAGTGGTTGGCGGTGACGCCCACGCGCCGACGGCAGGCGAACATTTTGCGGAGCTCGGCGCGGAAGCGGTCGTGCAGCCAGGCGTAGAGGAAGGGGTTGCAGCAGGACGAGCTCATGGCGCAGAGGTGACACAGGAGCTGGATGAGCAGGAAGTGGCGTTTGTTAATGAGCCGGATGTCTATGTCCCGCAGCACGTTAAAGACGTGGATGGGCAGCCAGCAGATCCCGAACGCGGCCACCACCAGAGCCACCAGACGGAAGATCTTACGCTTGCGCGCCCGCTGGGCCTCGGCCTGGTCCCGCGTGCGGTGGCCCGGGGCCACGCAGTTGCGCAGCTTGACGGAGATGCAGAGGTAGGAGACGCAGACGGCAGACAGAGGCAGGATGTACGTGACCAGCAGGGTGCTGTAGGCGTAGGCCAGCCGCTGGGTCTCCTGGCCCAGCCAGAACTCCTCGCAGATGGTCAGGCCCTCCTCCTGGAACTCCACGTGGTACGTGTGAGCCACCGCGGGAGCCACCAGGGCGCAGGACAGGAGCCAGATCCCGGCCATCACGTAGGCGCACGTGGTCACGGAAATGCGCCTCTTCAGAGGGTGCACGGTGGCATAGTACCTGCCGAAAACAACAGGAGTTTCAGATATGAAAACCAGGGAAGTACAGTCTATCCTGACAAGGCTCTTGTGCTGTGACTGACCACTGCTGCACAAAAGTTGCGAAGACAAAATGCACTTTTTTCACACTCTGTACAGATTCAAAACAGAGTAGACTTATCTGCTCTCCCACATGGATTAAAGCAGACCACTTATGACATTCATATTCACTAAGGAACAAACGTCATTCAGTCAGGGAGAACTTGTGATTTGATATTCAGCCATTCATACCTGAGAAGAAAAAATATGACTCATCAAAAATTCTCTGATATAAAAAAAAAGAAAAACTGACTGTGATAGAATGAGGGGTTATACCCAGAGGGTGAAAACATCTCTAAACATTTCGTAGGAACCCTCAAGCATGCCATGCACCAAAAAAAAAAAAGATCCCATTTGAAAGATCAGCAAAAGTTCTCTTGTAAATAAATAAATAAACTATTGACATTCGCGGTTCATTTAGGCACTCCTCTCAGGAGTAGAGAGGGGAGAGTGCCGCTGTGTTTAGGGGCGGGGCTGAGGCAGGTGGAGGTACTCACCTGTCGACCGCGATGGCGGTGAGGGTGAAGACGGACACGTAGACGGTGACGGGCTGGATGAGGAACACGAGGTAGCACATGAATCGGCCGAAGACCCAGCCGCGAGGGTTAAAGGCGTAGGCCAGCGTGAAGGGTACACACGTCACACACATCAGCATGTCGGAGAAGGCCAAGTTCCCGATGAAGAAGTTGGTGACGTTGTGCATCTTGCGCGTGCGGCAGATGACGTACAGCAGCAGGTAGTTGCCGAACACGCCCACCAGTACGACCAGTATGTAACAAGGGACGATGAGCGGTTTGAAGGACTGTAGCAGAGCCACGTCCGCGAACGGGTAGCTCTGATTGGCCAAATCGTTCTGAACGGCGACCTCGAGCACGAGCCCCCCGGGGGTCACGTCCCTCCCTGGCCAGCCGCTCCCGCTGCCCTCCATTTCTGGCAAGTCGGCCTTCTCGAACTTTCCTGAGAAAACGCGAGGCATACACGTCACAGCGTGGGAGGATTGTGTAGCCATTTCTGTCTGTGCTCTTGTTTGTGTGTGTGTGTGTGTGTGTGTGTGTGTGTGTGTGTGTAAAGACATCAGAAGTCAATTTCATGATTCAGTCTCGTTTGATTGAAAGCTTAGCACAGTCTCTCAGCTTGTCATTTTTTTTTTTTGTTTTGTTTTTTTTTTTCCGAACATTTTGAGAGAGGATTCACAGCAGGGCTAATTGAAGAATTGTGAGGTTTTTAACAGGAAACTGAGGTTTTATGGATTGAAAACAAGCTGTCCTGGTTCAATAATGAAATACCATCAGTGTCAAAAGCACGAAAAAAAAAATCTTTTTGCAACTCAGCAATTACAACATTTCAGATTGACAAGATATTCCTCTGCAATTTGCCAACCGAGCCACTCAGACAAGCATGAACAGACGTTCTTCCAGCTAGGTGCCCTTTAAATGGCAGGCCATTTGCTTCTTATGGCTGTTATGTTCTCCACATTTTGGGGAGAACACTTGCATCCCATTTGAACCAGTTCTTACACCCACTTAAAACTGTGAGAGAACGAGGGCTCTAAAACGTGAGTGCCGTAAACAGGACTACATTCTGCCATCTCCACACATCCACAGTGCCTAGTTTGTAATCTGCAAATTTGTTTGTAAATTGCCAGTCGTCGCAAACTGGATGAGTGTCATTTGCCCCGTGGAGTCTGCAGTTGGAATCAAGCTATGAACTGAAATACTTCATTGCTGTACAAGAGCCGGCCATGGTAT
Organism: Chanos chanos; assembly: GCF_902362185.1. Classification (NCBI taxonomy): domain Eukaryota; kingdom Metazoa; phylum Chordata; class Actinopteri; order Gonorynchiformes; family Chanidae; genus Chanos; species Chanos chanos. The sequence goes on from NC_044497.1 coordinate 56,588,713, forward strand.
TTAGGTCCAAAAAACAGACGTACTGAAGTGACCGTGTAAAATTTACAGGACACATTTTTTATAACTGACCCCACAGAAAACTGTACAAATAAAACACACAGACACCGCACCCAGAATACTGACAAAAGTGAATTAATACAGACGCTCATGTGTTGACTGTGACAAAAGGCCCGTTTAACCAAATTAACTCTGAGGTGAGTGATGGAATTATTTACAATACCGCTCATTAGCAGTTTAATTTCATTTACTAAATGGAACTGAAAGTATTACACAGGAGTTGTCATAAATATACATTTACGACATTTGACAAACCAAACAAACAAACAAAACAAAACAACACTCTTGAAAGATTTGACTTGGTAGAGCAAATTTTAATAAAATATATTTTAATGTGCACTGGCTCATTTGTTTTTCATTTATATACTGAGAACCGCGTGTGTTCAGACAGACCACACAGAACTGTTCAGTTCAGACACAGAGCACAGGACCTAATGTCTGTAAAATTGTTACTTGCTTTTCTTTGCTTTCTTAGTTTTCCTAAGCTAAACGTGGAATGCTCTGAAAGCAGCCAACCATCTCTAAGCACAATCCGTTCTCTGAGCGGTTACCATCACTGCCACTGAGTGAACATAATTATCTGAATGAGAGTAACAATTCTGATGAGAAACGTTTCCATCGGAAATCATGAACAAACAAACAAGCCCTGTAGAAAAACGGTTCATATTCAGGTGAAAGTGTCCTTGTGGCCAGCTTCCATGCCTCTTATCACCCTGTTTTCCTTTCTATATATCTATATATATGTAGATACACACATACACATATGTATATGAGTATGTATGTATTTATATATATATATACTCACACACACACACACACACACACACACATATATATATGTATGTGTGTGTGTGTGTGTATATATATATATATATATATATATATATATACACACATACACACACACACACACACACACACACACATATATATATATATATATACACACACACACACACATATATATATATATATATATATAAAATTTATGTATTTATTTTATTTTGGATGGCATAGTTATTTCCCTAGTCTTTGTGTAACTCTCCTGAACGATGGAAAGCCAACGTCAGCGTGGATACAGTGAGCCTACGGTAAAAGCTCTATCCATCAGTGCTGATGGTTGTACGATGGTGGACGTCTCAACGCTTTGTGACAAGACTGCTAAGGACATAATACTGGTTATTATCGTGGAATAGTGAAGCGCGCGCGTAGGGATCGCTCTCTGGTCTCCGGGGGAACGGTAACACATTGATGATAATGCAAACCAAAGCCTTTGGTTCGCCTCTCCTCACTGAAGAGGATATGGCGATTAATGCATTTATTTCTCACCTATTGCCCTCATTAATTAATATTCACCTACTTATCAGAGTTAGAAATTGTCTTTTTTGTGTGTCCATGGGGCCAAAAATTTGATTTATCCAAAGCACCGCGTCGCCAAACCGATCGGTGTCCAGCATCCAGCTTTATGGAACTTCATTCACGTTTGGCTGTTTGTTCGACTGGTTTATCTTAAATAAACTATTTTTCATATGAGATGACAGATTTACAATAGGATATTCCTCACTCTCATTGACTATAGCTTTAAGATACAACAAGCCGACAGGAGTCTCCACGCGAGTTCATTTCTCCCCGTCCGACGCTTTGTCAAGTGACAAATGCGATTGTTGTGGTGTAACCCCATATGTGCTCTCTTGTAGCCTACTTGTTTCTGATGGTTTAATGACTGACGATTTAGAAGCGAAACAACTAAACAGGCTGAGAAAAGGGAGATAGATGTGGTAGATGATACAGAAACATCGCTTTGTCAGGAGTAAAGTATGTCTGTACTTTAATACAAGCGCTTCACCAGCGGCATCGGACACAGCATCAGAATCTCAACAACCCCTAAAAACATGACCGACTTTCAGACCTGTGGAAATGAGAATAATTACACACAACCTGTAATATTATTCTGACCGAATAATTCTACCTGACAGAAAGGTTTTGTCATTTTTTTCTGATATTGATATAATTTTACATACTACAGCTACTATTACTACTAATAATAACAATGGAA
>NC_044497.1:56595825-56668325 GCF_902362185.1 Chanos chanos
AGAGAGAGAGAGTGAGAGTGAGGGAGAGAGAGAAAGAGGGAGAGAGAAAATGAGAGAGAGAGAGAGAGAGAGAGAGAGCCCGAGCTCGTCACAGTTGAATTGTTTTATTCAGTAGGTGTTTTGATTTGTTTCTCTGTGTGCTTTTATCAGCTTCACCCCCTGTCACACACGAACAGTCATCCTCTTACCTGATCTCCTTTCCTCTGAGCTGATCTCCTCTCCTCTTACCTGATCTCCTTTCCTCTGAGCTGATCTCCTCTCCTCTGGCCTGATCTCCTCTCCTCTGAGCTGATCTTCTCTCCTCTGTCCTGATCTCCTCTCCTCTGAGCTGATCTTCTCTCCTCTGAGCTGATCTTCTCTCCTCTGAGCTGATCTTCTCTCCTCTGGCCTGATCTCCTCTCCTCTGAGCTGATCCTCTCATTCCAGCTGATTTGACTGTCAGCCATCACACAAATATTTATGTCTAAATACAATGTTGAGTAGGTATTTGTTGTCAAAAAATATGTTTTAGTTGGTATTTGCAGAAAATGTGGTGTATGATAAAATGCAGTGTTCTTATCTTAAACATTGGAGTGAGCCAGTGAAGTCTAAGGCCTCGCTTGGACTCTGCTCCTTAGTACCGTCCTGAGGATCAGTTCTGAAAAGTGTTGATTTGGTACTCTGGACTTTAGCATTGTCATTGATAGCCAGGTAACATGTGAGAATTAACTTTCCAAAACCAGTCAGAATGAAATCCATGACCTTAGATTTTGTGTAGGAAGGGCACTGTCCCAAAATAGCTCCAAACCATGATCTTCAGCCATTCTATAGCCTTAACAGTGTACAGTGCCCCTCGAAGTCATGTGGTCTACCAAACTCCGCCCAGTCCTATGGTAGACCAAATTCTGTCCAGTCCTATGGTAGACCAAATTCTGTCCAGTCCTATGGTGGACCAAAGTCTGTCCGGTCCTATGGTAGACCAAATTCTGTTCAGTCATATGGTAGACCAAAGTCTGCCTGTCATATGGTAGACCAAATTCTGTCCAGTCCTATGGCAGACCAAATTCTGTCCAGTCCTATGGTAGACCAAAGTCTGCCTGTCACTGCCTGGTCACTATTTTAAACGCTCATCTTTTAAAATGGTTCCTCCACCACGAGTGGGCTCGACATGAGCTCTAAGTTGTGTCTTCTGATTGTAGAATTAACCATGCAGGTGATGGATGTTACTGAGATTTACTTAAGATGTGTACACACTAGGAAATCTCTGCATTACTGCACATTAGACAGCTTGATTGCACGACAGCTCGACTGTAGAGTGTTAGCCATTATGGCATTTTGCCGTATGGTGCAGTGGGAATGTCTGATTTAGCCGTGCACTTGACCCCCGCATGCAATGGGATGACCTTTTTGTAGCATGTGATATCAGCAGGTACCTCAGGAATCACACGTGTCTATAGGAACCTGTGCCAAAGACTCTTCATTAGCCACTCAGGCTAAGAGCCTCTGTGAAATTAATAACTTTATATGGAAATGTATTCATTCATTTCTGCCTTTATCTGAGTAATTGCATTTTGAGTGGACAGTACTAATGCCTTTTATCTTTCTCCTCTTCTCCCGGGAGCAACTCTTTTGTCTCCTACAGCCATCAGAAAAGTAAAATCCTAAAAACGCTTAAAGTGACCCCTCGCTGCACTGTTTATGACACATCTTTGTCACTAATCAAAAAAGCTAAAATACAAACAAGCACACAAACAAACCGACAGACAGACAAACAAACCGACAGACAGACAGACAGGCAGGCAGAGAGACAGACAGACAACACAGTTGTGTTCATATGCCAAAATCAATCATTTAATTTTAATTTCACTGTCATGTCTTACTAAATTTACCAATCAAATGTTGTGCATGTACTTGACAAACTCTACTACAGTTCTCCATTAGTGTTTACAGTGCAGCATACTCATGTCACAGAGTTTCAGACTCAGAAACACAGGTTAACGCGTCTGTGCATTGGCTTCCCCAGGCATGAGGGCGCCATTATGTCAGACCGCATAAAAAAACAAACAAACCAAAAAAAAAAAAAAACAGTTTCTCAGGTATCAAAGACAAAAAAGGGAAAAAAAGAAAGTTTCTCAGGTATCAAAGACAAAAAAAGAGACTCTCTAATCATGTCCTTCTGTTCCCAGCCCTCTGCACTCTTTTTTTTGTGTCTTTTTGACGTGTTCATTTGTGATGGACCATTATGTATCATCTGCAGATGTTTTTAACGATCTCAGCGTGTTGAATATCCTTCTTTTTTTTTTTTCAAGCAGTGACCAAAAAAAAGAAAAAAAAACAACCCCTTTGCTTTTTCTTTAAAAGGGAACACTTGGGGGACACGCAAGAGAAGAGAGGACACAAGAGAAGAGAGGACACGGGAGAAGAGAGGACACAGGAGAAGAGAGGACACGGGAGAAGAGAGGACACGGGAGAAGAGAGGACACAAGAGAAGAGAGGACACAAGAGAAGAGAGGACACAGGAGAAGAGAGGACACGGGAGAAGAGAGGACACAAGAGAAGAGAGGACACAGGAGAAGAGAGGACACAGGAGAAGAGAGGACACAAGGACATTTCTGAGTGGCAATGAATCCGTTTTCATTTTCTTTTTTTCTTCTCTCTCTCTCCTTTAATCCTTTTACCTCTTCCTCTTTTTTCCTCTGATTTTTGGCTATTTTCCCGAGAACACTGGTGGTCCAGCGTGCGTCTCTTACGTAAGACAAACACAATCAGACATAATGAAGACGTGATTCTGTGCAGACAGGCACAGAGTGAAGGCAGACGGCCAGGACCCTGGGCAGGGGGGTAATCAGCGCCTGCCTGTATGCGGGCACTCAAGGCTGGTTCTGCCCGGCGGCCTGGAGCGAAGGAAAGAGCACGACCGCTTTCCGCCAGCCCTTCCCTTCTCCGCAGCCCTCGCTCCACTCCTCCTGACGTTCCCATGAATAGAGCATTCCCGACTCAACAGCAGGGGCCCCCCCGGTTAGCGTCTCCCGTTTTCTAAAGCGACAGGTCTGTACGTCTGTCGTCCGGTCGCTGGGAGTGAACTGCAGGAGCGTGAGGGCCGAGGGTCTTACCTCGGGCGCTGATAGAGCTAGACGAGGGTATTTTTAGATCTCTTCAGCTTCATCGCTCATTTTCGTCAAACGACGGCATTGTGAGAGTGAGCTCTGCGTGGAGAAAAGAGCTTCAGTCGTCTGGGAAGGGACAGTAAGGAGAGTCGGCTGAACCACTGAGAGACTGGATGTCCTCTCTCCAGGCCGTGTTAAGTGAACCACTGAGAGACTGGATGTCCTCTCTCCAGGCCGTGTTAAGTGAACCACTGAGAGACTGGACGTCCTCTCTCCAGGCTGTGTTAAGTGAACCACTGAGAGACTGGATGTCCTCTCTCCAGGCTGTGTTAAGTGAACCACTGAGAGACTGGATGTCCTCTCTCCAGGCCGTGTTAAGTGAACCACTGAGAGACTGGATGTCCTCTCTCCAGGCCGTGTTAAGTGAACCACCCTGTTAAGTGGCGAAACCACATGTGAAACCGCCCGTGATCAGTGGCTTTTTTTTCTGACCTGTAGCGCTTTAAATGTCAACAGGAGATGAAGAGAGGACTCAAACATCTATAAGTGTGAGAGGCTGAGAAGAAAAAGCTGATAGCTCAAAGCATACTGACAAAAAAAAGAAAGACAGAAAGAAAGAAAGCTTTTCGTCCTGATCTTGTTACTCCAGTCCACGACACAAAAGGCATACAATATTAACTTTCTGTTGTTGTTGTTGTTATTTTTGATGAAAACTTTCATCTCAAATGGAATGATGTCATGGTTGATTCTTTTGGTGAACCACTGGACTTGATTCACTTCAAAGCAAAGCCTCAAAACGGTCACAAACTGACGTTAAAGGCATGTATAGGTCTGGAGCCGCTAGCCAGCACTCGTACGCACTGATGAATGAGAGCAAATTTCTGTTTATTTTAAAGAGAGATTTTGTTATCTGTTTATGTCTTCCATATTTCCAATGTCGTTTTAAAGAGTGCCAGAATGCAGTCGGGTCTGATGTTGTTCCAGAAATGGGATCTTCTCAATTAAAATGTTGCCCTGGGATTTTAAGGCTAGAGGAATTAGTAGTGCTGTTTTTCATTTTTCATATAGTTTGACTCCCACTGTAACTTTTCAGACTCTTCAAACATCATCAGCGGCTCATGACTTATATTTTCTTTAAAAAAAAAAATAAAGAAGAAGAGAAATGCAGATTGTATCTGACTACAGTATTCTTCTGTACTGTAAAATATACATGCTAATACACACATATCAGCAAAATAAGAAAATGCTATCAGCACAGGAACACACACACACACGCACACACAAATAAATAAATATGTGTGTGTATATATATATATATACACACACACGCGCGTGTATATACATACATACATACATACATACATAAATATATGTGTGTCTGTGTGTATACACACACACACACACACACCTTGTACTGCATTCAAAATATTGTGTGTTGTGTGTTCTGAGTTCAGTAATTCTGGTGAAGAGTCATAAAGGTTGGTACTGTATTGTGTGTGTTGTGTGTGTCTGTGTGTCACCAGTATAGAGGCCTCTGCTTCTCTGCTTAGTGACACCAGATCAGTGTTTGTTTGTGTGCTGGGTGTCACCGTTTCCTCCTTAATCACCTCTCCTCTGATCACTCTTCCCCTGCACTCACTCCTACACGACTCGTTAAGGGCCCTGGCCCTCTCTCGTTAAGAGCCCTGGCCCTCTCTAGACTCCTGCTTCATTACGCTTAAATCATTACCAGTTCTGACATCTGAAAAATCCACTTAAAATTGTTTACCACTGTCTGTCAGATAAATTGTATTTAATTAGATATCAAGGTAAAACTTTGCTAAAAAAAAAAAAAAAGAAGAAGAAGAAAAAGAAAAGAAAAGTTTCACTGTGAATGGATAAAAAAAGTTTCTTTCTTTTCTGGTTTCTGACATGTTTGTCTGAGTCTACTGTCAAATATCCTGATGTTCCTTTGTCAGGATACCGGGGCACTGTGATCCCTTATCAAGCTTCTCTCGTCTTTTTACTCAGTAATAGCACTATTAGAGCACCGCTCGGGAGAGAAAGACACATTCCTGTTTACACATTAATTAAGCTCTGCATGAGGAAAGATTTGAGATCAGAGAGCTTACTGTGTAGGGGTTTTTTCCCCTTATGACACTGGCTGAAATAATACACCAATGCAATCCACAACATTTTATTTCATTTTCATGGTAACATTTTGATGTTATTACATGTCAATGCAGTACAGATTGTTCAGAAAAAAGGGGAAAAAAAAGCAGAAGCGGTTAAAAGAAACGTACATTCAGGTTCTGTTACAAAGATCACCTCCAAGAAAACACAGCAAAACGCGCCAGTTAACATCTGCTTTGATCAGTTTTCTCAGACAAAGCAGAGCTAAAAAAATACTTTGGTATTCTTTTCTCCAACTACAGCTCAATTAAAACAAAACAAAACAAAACAAAAACGCAAACCAGCGGACTCTGAGCATAACCCTGGTGCATGCGTCTGATTGGTCAAACCTTGCATGTTACCTGTGCGTGAGCACTGTGTCATTGCTTCATTGGGCTATGCCTGATTTACTTCTGGACCTTGTGGCTTCAGGTCTGTCTCCTGTATCCGCTCTTCCCATCAGTCAGAGAGTGTCACTGACTCCGTGTCCTCAGAGGCATGAGTGATGTCCCCTTCTGTGCGCCCGCTGCATCAGGCCTTCCCCTCCGACACCCTCAGAGGATTAAGGGCGCGGATGTCGTCCTCGGCCGGGTACGCCCATGGTCTGGACACGGGTACGCCGACATGTAATGTAATGCTTTTCATAAACATTCATATTGCTTCATTTGTGTACATGACTGTCTCCTTTTTTCCTGTTTAAAGCTTTGTGCTTTGCAAATAGGGTTAGTAAAAAAAAAAAACCCAGCCTGAATCAGGTTTGGTAGAGTTTAGGTCAGGATCAGTAGAGTTTAAGTGTGTGATGTGAAAATGTGCGTGTACGCTTCGATCCAAAGCTCTGCCGTGTTCCTGCAGGGCTGCACAGCTCTTTGCCAACTTAGATTTTTGTTGTCATTGAACACAAACCTTCAGTACAAACGATTTTAATGCAGATGTGTCTTACTCAAAGAATTTTTGAAAAATCATTTTTGACACACTCAGTATAACGTTACATAACAAGGGCAAAGAGCTTTCCTTCTCCCCATGAAGTTACGCTGGTGCTTGTGTTGCAAACAGTCTGACTTTGACCTGTTTTACACGATTAAGAGAGAGATACCCTGTTTTTCCTCTGGCGAGCTTCAGCAAACTAAACGCGTGTGGTTAGTGTGAGCCGTATCGCTTGAACGTCTGCCGAGCTACATCACGCTCGCTATCAAGTCATCGCTGCACCTGTTGCCACGGTCTCCAATTATTACTTCCTCTGAATCAGCTGTGTGAGTCTGGAGGAGCCTGGCAGGTCTGCAATCCGGCAGGTCGCCATCTGGTCCTCCCCACAAAACCAAAAACATGAAACATCTCTGTGTCAATTCAGCCTCTTCAGAATTTAGTGGGTGACTTTGTCTGCGGTTTGGCCATGATTACATAGAGACTTGTGGCGACAGCGTAAAGCAGAGCGTTTTTAGGGTCTGGAGTAAACAAAAACAAAATGCAAACAAACAAACACAACACATATTAATGCAATTAAAAAAAAATCTAAAAACAAACAGACTAACAGTAACGGAGAAAGGAGAGGAGGAATGATCCGAGAGATACTGAGCGTTTTCCGTCTGTTCTCTGCTGAAACAGAAAAAGATTTCAGTGATGCACCCACACAAACGGAATTAATTTCAGCTGTTCTTCTCTTATCACTCTATCTGTGGCTTCTTTTGATGTCCCACAGAGAAAGGATGTACAGAGGTCTTCTGTAGAATGTGGCAGACAGATATGAACAAACCTTTTGAACTCTGACCTTTCCACCCTTTTGAAGAGATAGTGCCTCTGCAATCCACTCATACATATGACGAAACACACACAGCCGTCGCCTTCTCATTCTTAAGAGTCAAGAACAAATCCACAAAACCAGCAAAGCAGAACTGATCAGCTGGATTTACTGTTTTAAACGGGGATGCTCTGTAACCCAGTGGATATCTAATACATGACAAGACGACAGCTTCCAGTTCCTCTTCCGCTACGTCAGGTCAAATGTTCTAGAGGAAACCTTGGTCTTTCAGTACATCGTGAACCGAAACTGCTCTGTTATCACCACGACGACCACATGCTCCACCCACATACAGATACCCTGCCGTGAGAATTGGCAGAGTGCGGTTTTCTCAGCTTGGCACCGCAGCATCAGCGGACCCACTCCCGTGATCGATTTATCGTGTCATCGATGAAAAAAAGGGACTTCATTCAGTTACAGCCTTGCCACGGTTATCTCAAAAAAAAAAAAAAACCCAACAAAACAATCAGTCAAGCTTGAAATCAGTTTTATCCTTCAGATAAGAAAATCCCCACCATGTGCTTGTCATGTTCTGAACGTAGGCAGTTCCTGCAGCAGGGTGAGCTTGCGTGCTGGCTTTTAATCCCTCTCTCCGGTATAACTGTGCGTCAGCTCCGAGCTGGAGAAGGTCTGTGGGGTTTGCTGGGGTAACTCTATCTCTGTGCAGCTGCTCCGAGGACAGACCTGCTCTCTCTCCACATCCTGCGCCGTCTTAGAGCCTTTGTGTTTTCCACTGACTGTGGCCCGGCCCAGAAAGCACGGGCATTGCGTGCGGAGATGTTTGTAAAGAGAGTTCAAACTCAGCGTCCGCGTTTGTGAGCAGGTCAGCAGGTTCTTGAAGGCTGTGCGGTACTCCGAGCTGTGGCAGTAGATGATGGGGTTGAGTCCGGAGTTCAGGTACCCCAGCCAGTTGAGCAGAAGGGAAACCTTCACCTGGACGTCACCTGAGAACTGCACGATGTTGATCACAAAGAAAGGCAGCCAGCACAGGGTGAAGGTCCCCATGATGATGCCCAGGGTCTTGAGAGCCCGGTGCTCTCTGATCATGTGCCCGACAGACCTGCGGCTCTGCACCCTCCTGGCTTCTCCCCCGCCGGGGCTTTCAAAGTCCTGTCTGTCCTGCTGCTGCGCGGTGTTGTTCGTCGCGCTGTCGCCATGGAAACGCAGCCGGTCTTTTCCGATGAGTTTCATCTGTCGCCTAGCTATGACGAACACTTTTCCGTACACGAAGATCATGATCAGCAGCGGCACGTAGAAAGACACCACGGAGGAGGTGATGGCGTAGACCTCGTTGGTGATGAAGTAACAGCACGTGTCGTTTTCGTAGCACTGGTCGGAATCGTTGTTGTTCCTCTGGCGTGAGATTTTGGTCATGATGGGCACAAAGGAGATGAGCCCAGATACAAACCAAACCATGAAGACAATGACCCAAGCCCTGCGTTTGCTGAGTAGAGCCTCATGCCTGAGGGGCCGCGTCACGGCTATGTAGCGATCCACGGCGATGGTGCACAGCGTCTCGATGCTGGCCGTGACACACATGACATCCACGGAGGTCCAGAGGTCACAGAGCTTGTTGCCAAAGACCCACTGCCCTGACAGCACCAAAGGGGAACCCATAGGCAGAACCACAAAGCCCACAAGAAGGTCAGCACAGGCCAGAGAGGTGATGAAGATGTTGGTGGTGGTCTGGAGGTGAGGCGTGCGGCTGATGGCAATGATGACCAGAAGGTTGCCGGTCACGGTGATGAAGATGACCAGCGCCAGGGGGAAGATAAGCCACGGCGAACCTCTATAGGAAAACAGTTCGTTTCCGTCCACGCTCATCCTTTGCGTCGGAAATCTCTACGAGAAACAAGAGAGGGAGATCTAAACCACTCTGTATCACACAACAACCCAAAAGAGAGGCCCTACCACCCATTTGCTCCGTCACTTACACGGCTCAGTCAAAACTGCAGGAAAGGAAAGCTCCAGGGGTGACTTTAAAAAGAGTCACTCGTGTTGTCTTCTCCTCACACAGGTCATCTGTGTGTGGTGAAACTCCAAAGCAGAGCTGAATTCCTTAACATTTCATCTACCTCAGTTAAAGTGACGCGTCAACAGCCTTGCCGATTTCATGGTTGCATGCTAACAAACAGCAAAAAAAAAAAAAAGAAAGAAAGAAAGAAAGAAAGAAAGAAAGAAAAAAACCCTGGCCTCATGGCCAAGCGCTCCGTGACTCAAAAGCATTTTTAAAAAAAGAAAAAAAAGATTTGTTTGAAACTTCAAATCCTCTGAAGTGAGAACAGAACCCGGTTTAGGCAGTTTGTGTGCGTATTCCTCTCTCTTTCTTTCTCTCTTTCTTTCGCTCTCTTTCTCTCTCAGTTCTCTCTTCTCAAAGGGGCTGACAGGTCTAGAAGAGGCTGGACTGCCTTTTGTAGCCCTGGGTTGGAGGAGGGGACTAGGAATGCAGGAGTCTACTCACCACAGTTCTCTAAGGTGAAGCAGACTCACTTGTACATCTAAACGAACTTTGCGCAAAAAAAACCCCCCAAAAAAAAGTTTCATGAAAATGGTTTATCCCATTTGAGGAAGCCAAAGCGAGAACTGACTTTTGATTTTAAAAAAAACAACAACAAAAAAAGCTGCTCCATGATAATAAATCAATCGATCAATATATAGACAGATAAATAAATCAATAAAAAGAGTCAACTATTAATGATTTACAACAATGGAACAAATGTATTAATTTTGGCAAATGCTCTGATAGACATCCTGTTTCATTTTGGATGTCATTAAAACTGGATGGTAACACAAACAACATGCTTCAGTAGTGCTTGAAATATAACAGGAATGACGCATACAGAGTTTAAACATTACGATGTTCACGGTAAAGTAAGACTAATGTTATTTAGACTAATGCTACAGCACAGCAAACTCACCACAAGAAGCTTCTTATTGTCGCTCTCATGCTTCAGCCAATTGTTGCTGCTGTTGTTGTCTTTAAAAAATGCACAAAAGTATAGTGTTGAGATGTCGTAATGGACAAAGAAGCATAACTCATCAGAACACTGCATGCGTGTGTGTGTGTGTGTGTGTGTGTTTCTGTGAGTGTGAAGCTGTTTATTTGAGAAAGCCCCAGCGCGACAACACTTTTCACAGGGTTCCGAATGCGTTCACAGTGAAGTGTTTGCTTTGTGCAATGGACAAGCGTGTGGTTTTTTTTTTTTCAGTAGGCAATGTTCACATTTCTCTAAAGATCACTTCCTGTGGTTTTTGACGAACACAGATCGGGGCTGTTTCACAGCAGTCTGGCACCGCAGAGGCAGAAGGTACACGATCAGGTCACTGAACAAAATAACAGTTGAAATTAAAATGTATAGTAGTCTTCACCCAAAATAACCCATATCAAACTATGGCATATGAACTTTTTTTCTTTTCTTCCTTTCTTTTTATTGTCTTTCTTTCTTTTCTTTTTCTTTTCTTTTTCTTTTTTTTTTTTTTGAAGAAAACCAGTAAAAAAGACGCATGAGTCGTGAGTGTGAAACAAATATATCAACGTGAAGTCAATACATACAAAAAAACCTGGATGAATTGTTTGAACTGTTTAACTTTCTGTTTGAATGAAAACTAAATGAGTGAAGGTGAAGGAATGACGTGCCTTTGAGGGGTTCACATACACTGTAACTGTGGCTGAGATGCTACTCATTTTTGAATGACACATAGCAGTGATCATGTCCAGTTCTCCCTCTGTTGTGTGTCACTCAGTTGATGCATGTGTTGTCTGAACTGATCGATCAGTTCACTGCCTGTGTCTCAAACATGACCCCCCCCCATCTGTCCGAGCCTGTGCAGACACGAGTGGCTGACCCAGGCTCTGTGTGAGATAGCATCTGTCAATCCCTGACTGAGGTAAATGCCTTCACTCGTCCACTGGAAACAACAGAAGACTTGGGGCTGGTTTTGCTGGAAATAGACTAACCCTAACCGTGGACTAAATACGCTTTTTTAATGGACAACAGCCATTAACAGCGAAATTTAACACACATCAACGCTTCTTTGACCTGAAATCTTTCGTGAGAGGATTTTTGAGATGAACATTAAACTTCCTCCTGGGCTAATGAGGGATTTTAATGGAGAAAAGCCATTAACTGTGAGATTTAGTGTACAGCAACACTTAATCTTCATCTGGAAAACCGTCCTCAAAGTTTTGAGGTCCAAATATGCATTCATGAAATGACTGTTGTATCCCACGGTATCTATATCCAGAATAAAGTGCTTAGAGTATTTTGACTTCCTGTGTGGAATGCAGTCCCATGTTACACCGCGGGTTCTTGATGAGACGTTACGGGTCATTGAGAGAATTGGCCAATTCTCCTAAATTGCCTCATGTTGTTTGCTAAGTATTATCCTCAAATGACACTCTTGCGCGAACATTGAATTCGCTTCGCTCGAAACATCATTTAAATGAACTCATCTGATGCACACTGGACATCCTGTGTTTTGTTACGCGCTTCGCTGCCAGCGAGGCGTTTGTGTGTTCGGGCCTTTTGCAGCACCTGGAGTTTTCGCTTAAAGCCGAACTATTTCTCACTTGTGCAATCGTTCTGAAAGAAGGCAGTGTTTGCTGTGGACAGGCATAATAATATCACACTGTGCGTGCGCCCTTAGGAAAAGTTGATTTCTCTCGAGACTCAGAGAGACCCATAAACGAACTGTAATGGAATTTCACACTGTCTCTGTGGCCGCGGCTTTGATGCAGGAACATACAGCACTGGCTGTCAGAAATGTTTTCTATGCAAAAATGACATAGTCAAGGACAAACGACACCACAAAACGTTTTCTTTCATGTTGAAATCGCCCCCCGCTGTGAGTAAGTCCCCCCCTGCTGCGTTCGGCAGTGCCGGCAGAGGATGGCGAACGATCATCTGTGTGGGTGCCGGCACAAGCCTTTTATGCAACAACGTCATCTTTAGATAACTCTGTATCTCTCCCTGTACCCTGCTAGCAAACCTCTGTGTAGTGAGATAACACGGTTCGTGAGTTACTACCGATAGGCTGTACATCAATGGGTTAACAAAAAACAAACAAACAAACTGTTTAATTTGAGCGTTTCTAAAACACCCGGCGTTAGCCAGAAGCCTGTTCCGTGAGGCCCCTCTTGCGATTCTACGATTCCATGACGCTTGTTCACTTTTACAGTTTTCTTACATCTGAGGGGTATTCTACAAAGCGGGTTTAGTGAAAACTAATCGTTAACTCAAAGTAGTAAAGCTCCTAGTAAAAGAGACCTATGGCTTCATTCTCCTAGCAAAATAAAGCCATAGGGCTCTTCTATTAGGAGGTTTACTACTTGCTCTGAGTTAACTAACCCTTTCACTAAGGGTACACTAAGTTTTCACTAAACGCCCCAGGTGAATGAGGTGCAGTTGTGCTGTACATCCTGACACACATTCTGACATTGCCATGTAAGTGTAAATGTCAGCATTTTCTCAACGATTCTGCTCTCCTGTGACCTCGTTTTGTGATTGTGGCTAAGATGCATCACAGAAATATGACCAAAAATTTTCCATCTTCGGTATTGACCATAAGAGGAGGATCAACTCACTTGTAAGCCTATGTTTTGAAAAAAACAAAACAAAACAAAACAAAAGAAACAAACACAACAGTATCAACAGAAAACAACAACAAAATGTGTTTTCTGTGATTTTGCTCATTATGTATTTTTTCCTGATATTATGTCACACACACATCACATATGTATGTATGTGTGTGTGTGTGTGTGTGTGTATATATATATATATGTGTGTGTGTATATATATATATATATATATATATATATATATATATATATATATATGTGTGTGTGTGTGTGTGTGTGTGTGTGTGTGTGTGTGTGTGTATGTGTGTGTGTGTGTGTATATATATATATATATATAAAATAAAAGTGTCATTTGCATGGCTTGGATTTGACCAGTTTTGCGGTCTGGACACAAATCCTTTGGAGAGAATTAAAGCATAGATGGTCCCACCAAAATCCAATGATCTCCCAGCTCTCAAGACACAGCAAATAGGACCCCAAGGCTCCTGAGGGGTTTGGCAACCCAAAATTTACGCTGTAATCCTTCCCCCATTATCTCATCACCAAACCCATGATTTGAGCATTGGAACCACGAACATAAAAATGGTTCAGAATGAATGGATGAAGCGCCACCTAGTGGTCATGCCGCATGCAGCTCACATCCATAGCCGGTGATATGGTATCATTATCATAGGGACCCGAGTTACAATATGAATATGCTACGTGCATCATGTAACACACGTCTAGACATAATTATAGAAAATGTGTTAGACATCTGGTATGTCCACAACGCTATGACGCATACTGTCGACCGAACATTTTACAGCTTTCCCAATCTGGCCAACAAGCTATTTACATAATTAAAGCCAGTAAATCTGAAAGTCAGATTTTAAAGATCGGATTCCGTATCCTGATTAATTAAGTAAATGGACATAAGTCAGGGAGCGCTGAGGAAACTCGAATCCGCCCAGGGGAGTTGGAGGAAAGCAAAGTCAATAGAGACCATTTGGTAAATTTGTGCTGTGCTGTGTGTGTGTGTGTGTGCTTAAACAGGTTCATGTTTTAGACAGGTCAGATCTGCATGATAAAGACACTCACACTTGTTAGAAATGTCACTCTGCTCAGGTTTAATTGGTATTAGAAAGTGTGAAAACAGGGTGAGGGTGAGGGTGAATGTGTGTGTGTGTGCGTGTGTGAGTGTGAGTGTGTGTGTGTGTGTGTGTAAATTAAAAGCCGTAGGGTGCGGTGAGAGAAGGCTTTTCCCGCTCTAATGAAAGGCACCTCCCCGGCAGAGTCAAACTGCGCCTCCTCTATTTCTCTCCTCCGCACAGCTCCAGCAGGATCTTACGATAATCACCCGACGTATCGCCCTGGCAACACAGCGCAAAACACAGGGCGAATTTCTGTGAGTCCGTCTGTAGTTAGTGTGTGCATTGTATTGTATCAGTTTGTTTACACTGTTCTTGGAGCAAATCTAATGTGTACCACTCTTTTTCTGTTTTACATTTAACCAGAATTTCATTCCACGACTTCAAATGTATGTATAGTAGAAAGCTTACAATTTCAAATGAATTTGAAATCTATTATTATTATTATTATTATTATTATTATTATTGTTGTTGTAGCGGTGTGTACACTATACACTGTGGGTGTGTGTAGCGGTGTGTGTAGCAGTGAGTACACTGTGGGGTGTGTGTAGCGGTGTGTGTAGCACTGTGTGTAGACTGTGGGGTGTGTGTAGCGGTGTGTACACTGTGGGGTGTGTGTAGCTGTGTGTAGCAGTGTGTACACTGTGGGGTGTGTGTAGCAGTGTGTGTAGCGGTGTGTACACTGTGGGGTGTGTGTAGCTGTGTGTAGCAGTGTGTACACTGTGGGGTGTGTGTAGCAGTGTGTGTAGCAGTGTGTACACTGTGGGGTGTGTGTAGCGGTGTGTGTAGCGGTGTGTACACTGTGGGGTGTGTGTAGCGGTGTGTAGCAGTGTGTACACTGTGGGGTGTGTGTAGCAGTGTGTGTAGCACTGTGTGTACACTGTGGGGTGTGTGTAGTGGTGTGTGTAGCAGTGTGTACACTGTGCACTGTGGGGTGTGTGAAGCGGTGTGTGTCGCACTGTGTGTACACTGTGGGGTGTGTGTAGCGGTGTGTGTAGCAGTGAGTACACTGTGGGGTGTGTGTAGCGGTGTGTGTACACTGCGGGGTGTGTGTAGCTGTGTGTAGCAGTGTGTGTACACTGTTGGGTGAGTGTAGCTGTGTGTAGCACTGTGTGTACACTGCGGGGTGTGTGTAGCTGTGTGTAGCAGTGAGTACACTGTGGGGTGTGTGTAGCTGTGTGTAGCAGTGTGTGTACACTGTTGGGTGAGTGTAGCTGTGTGTAGCACTGTGTGTACACTGCGGGGTGTGTGTAGCTGTGTGTAGCAGTGAGTACACTGTGGGGTGTGTGTAGTGGTGTGTGTAGCAGTGTGTGTACACTGTTGGGTGAGTGTAGCTGTGTGTAGCACTGTGTGTACACTGCGGGGTGTGTGTAGCTGTGTGTAGCAGTGAGTACACTGTGGGGTGTGTGTAGCGGTGTGTGTAGCGGTGTGTGTGTCTCACCTTAATGAACGAGTGGAGGGTTTTGCCGTACATCTTTAGAAACTCGGCTTTGATGTCCACCATGTCGATCTCGGCCCGGGCCACCATGATTCGGATCAGAACACTGTCAGTGGTACCAAGGCCCTGTGAGATAGTGGAAAACAAGCAGGCAGAGGCCAAAAAAGTGCTTTTGTAAGTCAAACACTCTCGTACTAGCACTCTTGTCTTCGTCAGCGTTACTTAAACACAATCAGTGATCACTGAGGCTTGAATAAATGAGTCAGTGTGAGTTGAAAAGCAGCAGGGAGAAAAACGTACCTTCATGGATTTGTATAACCTCTCAGCAAAGA
The DNA here is from genome assembly GCF_902362185.1 of Chanos chanos. Classification (NCBI taxonomy): domain Eukaryota; kingdom Metazoa; phylum Chordata; class Actinopteri; order Gonorynchiformes; family Chanidae; genus Chanos; species Chanos chanos. Next base: position 56,611,333 of record NC_044497.1, read on the forward strand.
ATGCCTGTTTATTTTTGATGCATTTCACTGCATAACATAGAGAAAAAAAAAATTCTCCATAAAACTCCAATTCTCCAAAGTCACATTATAACACATGGGAAGTCTGAGATTATCTCTCCTATGAATCCTTACTGAGATAAATAAACTAAGCCAATATCTAGATGCAGTACTATCATGTTGTGAGTGCTGTTCTCTCCTGTGGGCTGGTCTAAACAGCAGAAAGAACCTCACGGCAGTCAAAGACAGTTATTGCTTATGGATCCACTAATAATTTGCATTCCTGACTAACCTATGGCCAGAAAGACATCCTCCAGACAGCCAGACATCTCTCTCTTTATGCTGTCTTCAATATCTCTCCCAGAGATCTTCTGGTACTCCTCAAACACTACAAGGACAGATAGGGAGACAGGCAGAGAGAGAGAGAGAGAGAGAGAGAGAGGGGGAGGGAGAGAGAGAGAGAGAGAGACAGAGAGGGAGAGAGGGAGAGGGAGGGAGGGAGAGAGAGAGAGAGAGAAAGAGAGAGAGAGAGATAGAGAGAGAGAGGGAGAGAGAGAAAGAGAGAGAGAGAGAGAGAGAGAGAGAGAAAGAAAAAGAGAGAGAGAGAGAGAGGGAGAGAAAGAGGGAGAGAGAGGGAGAGAGAGAGAGGGACAGTGACACAGCGCTCAAGAACATATGTTGCAGTAACTGCATGTCACCACTAGAGGAGCTCATGACATCACGGTGTAAACGGTTCCCACCCAAACATAATTAGTAACAGAGGTCTTGGCCCAAACAGTGCGTCAGAGGGTCTGCTATGAGTTAGCAGAAACTTAAAAACTGAAGCTTTGACACAGATACCTCTGAGCAAATGGTTCCTGTTCCTCACACAGAGCACCGTTAGAAACTTCACCTCATCTGTACCCCAGCGAGCTTCCCCGGCCTCATAGATTTCCTTACAGTAGAATAAAGAGAAAGAGAGAGAGAGAGAGAGATCTGTAAATAACTCTTTGAAACATTCATTTAACACTCCCTGTAACTTCAGGTATTATGTAACCTTCACCAGACACTCTTTGCCAATGATAAGTGTCCCTGTGACATGAGAGTGTGACTTGTTTGTACCGTGCACAAAATCAATGCGTGATCATATTTGTCTTCGGAAATCACAGTTCCACCTAACTGCATTCAGTCATCAAAATGTGTGTTCATGTGCCATTTCACAAAAGTCTTTTGTTATGTTTCTGTTCTGTGTAAATAGGGGGGTTGGGGGTAGGGATAAACAATAAACAGGGGTGACGATTGCATCTTTGTGACACATTTTTAATGACTGTCTTTAACAGTCTTTAAGTCATACTGTGGATCTGTAAACAGCTTTGGACCTTAGTGAATCACATGGATTCTGGGTGTTCTGCCCTCTAAGTTTGAGTGTAGCTGTTACAGAGTTGTTCATAATCATAATTGTAATCCAGGTTACAAAAAATACCCACCAAAAAATGGTTTAAAATGGCAAAAATTCTCACAGTGCAGCAAGGACATCCAATTATTCATATCTATATATATTTCATCCAAATATTCATATATATATATATATATATATATATATTCATATATATATATAAAATTCAATGTCTCCCTTAGGCAGCATTATCACTTAATGATATGACAAAAATGTGCAAAATCGGCCTTTTTTGTGAAGCTCATTCGTTGCATTTACGTTTACAGTTGTTTCAAACAGGGAAAACGCGTTAAGAGCGGTCTGACACGCTGTGGCCTGCAATTCTTTATGTTTCATTTGTGAAAAAAAAAAATTAGCCTACGCATCTTGGAAATCCTGTTTTGAACGACATTCAGTACATTTCAGTACAGATGTTCTTTGTGACCCAGCTATGAGATATGAACACTGAATAACTCCAAAAATATATATGCCAACACAACAAAACCTCTTCGCGTGAACAGTGGGTTTCTCGTGCATGCGGGTATCAGTTTTGACATGTCTCTCATGATCGCTTCGTAAAATGAAAGTTATCTGTTTATGGACAGGGCCTTTGCATAACAGATCATATATTCCCCAGGAATTTTTTTTTTGCACAAGTTTTCGTTCAAATGGATTGTAGCATAAAGATGATATCCCACAGGAACACCCCCCCCCCACCCACACACACACACACACAAATAACAAACAAACACAAAAATAATTCCTGTTTTCTCATTTCTGAGGCCTTGGAAATAAAGAGGTATTCCCTGTCATTTTGAAAAACTACAGTTGTCCAAAAAATTTGCCCCTTTTTAATTTTTCTTCTTTGACAATAACTTGGGCTGCATTAAAGGATCCTAAAAAGATGATAATATTGAGTCATACTATTAAAAAAAAGAGCATGTCTGTGTCTTATAGCTTGAGAAAGAGAAAGAGAGAGAGACAGAGAGAAATTGAGGGACAGAAAGAGATTATCAAACCCAAGTTGCAAAAAAAAACAACCGAACAAAAAAAGACCCCCCATCCCCAGACCCCATCTAATCCCCCCACCCCTGACCCCTAACCTTAGCGTCCTGCTTTGCCTGGGCTTCGTCCACACTGGTGCTCTCATCACGCCCAGCCTGAAAAAACAGCACACAGTTTAACTTAATCAACTCAATCCCTTATCTGGCCGTGAGGGATTACGGCGCGGCAGAGAGTCAGGGTTACCATGGCGCGTATGTTTATATGGGAAAATAACGAATGAGAATAGGGCTTTGCCGCAGTTCTCTCGTGAGTGGACAGGGACGGCGCCTCACCGTGAGTAAAGAGACCAGAACCCGCTGGAACATTCCAGAAGTATCACCACACACGTCCTCCTCCAGGCTCTTTCCATATTCTGTGGGAAGAATGTTGGGGGGGGGGCCAATATATTATTCCCAGTGCTGTTGCTGTTGCTTTTACATTATTGCAAAAGATGCAGAGACAATGCGTTGTGCAAAAGCCATCTTAACAGGCCTTGAATGATTTAGCACGGGTGTAAACCTCCTGCTTTGTGTCTCGCTGAAGAGAGAGCGAATGATGAAACGCAGCCTTCGGTTTACAGAGTCTTCCCTCAGAGAGACGGCCATGTATGATCGGCACACGTATATATCAAAAGTCTACAAACGAGCGTCGAGCCCTGTTCAGAAACGCTTTATACACCCATAGAGGAGCACATTAAAACAAGTGAACAGTCTTTGAGGGGAAAAGGAAGATTACACTCTTTTTAAAAAAAAAGAAGGAAACCCGGTAGTCTTTCGGCGAAGTACGTACCCTTGCTGTAGGTGGCTGCGATGGCCTTGACCTCCGCAGGGGTTCTGGAGGCCAGGATGTCAATAAGACAAGCCTCTTCCGTCCCTGCTCCCTAGTGTCCAAACAGTGAGATGCAAACTAATTACAAAAGCAGACCAAGACCCATTTCACAAATTTCAGCTTGTGAATTAATTACAAATGACAGTCCTCCTGTAAGGACGACAGTGGCTGGCTTTCTCCAGTTACAGACAGTGTGCCTCTCCTTTAGGACGTGGTGTTTGTTCATGTGTTTAATCATCGGAGTGAAGTAGTGGTTAATTAGACTTTTATTGTCAATACATATATTACTCTTTTACTCATCTACTCCCTCTGTGCGCCTTTAGGAATGATATTTTTTTCCTTGTTAACTTTAAAGTGAGTAGATAACCACTGTCCATAGCCCTCAGACGACAGGGGAGTTTTTACTCTTCTTTCAAATGCACTGGTCATTTTTTGAATATTTGTGTGAGTGTGTGTCAATTCTGTGAGCTTCCACAGGACACAAAGACCTTTGCCCTTAGTTGACTGTGACAGCTTTTTGTTGGATAATTGGAAATCATTAGGAAAAACAAACAGACAAAAAAAACCAAAATAAATAAAGAGCCCAATTTTTCCTAAACTCATCTGGATGTATCATTTTCAGACTACAACTTAAGCATCTGAAACCTCCCGCTTAGCCCAAAGACACACAGAGGAACCGTCAGAACAGAGAACGGTTTTGTTGTCTCTAAATCTGGTTCTTTATTTCAGACGGAGCGGCAGAACGGGGGGTCGGACCTTTATGGCATTCCTCAGCTCGTAGGCGTCGTAGACGGGAGCCGGCATCAGCAGACCAATCACGACCTTCTCAAAGTTTCCCGTCAGCTCCGACTTCAAATCGTCAGCCAGGTCCTGGTGAATGTTTAAACCAACTCACGGTCAATATCCTTCAGTGCACAGCTGAAATCTCTGTGTAATGTGTGTTTCATTCAGAGCAAGGAAAAGCGTTAAGGCAGTGTATCTTAGGTGGAAAAAGTGCATTTTTACAACAGCCACGCTGGCCATGCAAACACTTCTGTAAATTACTAAAGTAAGACTTTGAGTGAACTGTTCCATTCACAGAAAGGTTCTGCGGGTATGCTGCTCTGGCAGTAGGGTGTGGTAGCACTCTATGGATCTGACTGTAATTCACAGACATAGTCCCCCCCCCCCCCCCCCCTCTGAGCCTGGCGTCCACCTCGCTCATGACTCACAGTTTCTGACCAAACGTTACAGAGGGGGAAACACTGCCCTCTTCTGTCCTCTCCTCACACAACAGCAGGGTCTCACTCAGAACTGTACCGACCAGCCAATTCAAATAACACACAGGGCGAGGACAGGAGCACACACACTCTCCGTCTCACACCACAGATAAAACACACACAGTCACCACACAGAGGAAGTTCAGCGTTTTATGACCCCTCTCTTGTCAAAAATCAATCCCTCAACTGAGCTGTTGGTTCCCTGTTGCTGTGCAAATTAGTTCCCTGATTCCCCGTCTAATAAACGCCAAGACAATGAGGTTATCTCTGGGAAAAGTTCGTTGGCTGACAGTCGACTCAGTATGTCACATAATCGATGGATCTTCACAGGTGAGTTAATAATGAACCCCATTTACGACATGCGTTATCTCTAATACCTAAACATTTACAGCAGTGGTCTCCGCCCCTCCTATTCTCTTATCTCTCTGTAAACAAACCTCTTATGTAATCATTACAAGAAAAATACCATTCATCTACACTTCTCTATCTTTAAACAGAAATCTAACAAGCAAAGCTTTTTTTTTTTTTTTCTTTTTCCCCCCAACGCAGATGTGTGTGTGTGAGAGAGAGGATGTCAAACCTGTGTTGAAAATGGAATATGCCCGTGTAATGTATTTCCAGTTTTTTCAGTTAAAACAAAGACAGTCAAGTAAGAGATCGCCACTGCCGTGGCCTTCACTGTACCTTGCCGACGGCCTGCTTGTAAGCCTCCTTGATGCTCTGCCTTTGAGCAATCGTGCGGTGACTGAGGACCTCAATTATAGCTGCCTCATCCGTGCCTGTGAAAAAAAAAAAAAATCATCATTTTATACACATGACCACAGTGAAGGAACCGAACTACGAGCGACGGATTTTTACCCCTCCCTTTCACGGCGTCTAATTCAGCCCTGACTGTCACGACAGGGAGAGGTCAATTAGATCCTTTGTCCTGTCAGCCTGCAAAATGACCAAGCCATCAACCATCACACCATAGCTGTAGCCATGTGCTTTTCTCTTCCTCAGGTCAGCGTGTGTCTCCCGCTATTCCTGTTTCCCAGCGCTGGTGTGTAAGCTGTCTGTCGCTAATGCTTCTCACGCTGAGATCAGGTGAAACGCGTTACGTTTTGCTAACTTCATCAGCGTTCTCAGTGAGGTGCCAAGGAACGCATCAGAGAAAGGCAGTCTTTTTTTTTTTTTTTTTTTTTCTGAATGCTCCTTCTAAAACTCTGCTGAGCATCATCATTCGCTTTTACCGAACCTTCTCCCGAACTCGTGACGTACGCCTAAGTTCACTGTCAGAGTTCAATGTTCCATTGTGTCCTGTGGCGATTTGAATGTGAAGGCTTCTTTATAACTCAGGATGACATACAGGCCACCTTTAGGAAAATTAAGATCCAAAGTCAACCACAATATTTATACAATCACTTACCGGTCAAAAAAATCCCCCAAACTGACAGACAGAAATCCCGCAAACTGTGTTAGCCACAGAGGGATAAATGAGGCCAGATAAATGGGAACGTTATAACCAGGTCAGGTGACCGCAGCAGGACCACACACCGTGGTTGAAGATAACAGTGAGGGGACCAGAAAGAGGACAATTCAAGTTTTGAACGTTGAATATGCTTTTTCTCACACTCTGGAGATCCTCACCTGCACCCTTCATGGCACCTCTCAGTTTTTGGACGTCCTGTTCTGCACTGAAGCCTGTTGCCTCGGTAACAGTGCCACGTGAGCCCAGCTGCAATGGAACCACAAAATAAAAAAGAAGTTTAGAACAAACTGCCAGTTGCCCTAAACATCACTCACGCCATCAACTATATTTACTGCTGGTTATGGAAGAAAGGCATCAACAGCCAGAGAACTAAACAGTGTGTAATCACAGAAATGTTATAACTATGATTTTTCTATAATAAAAGTAACACGTTTGAAAACCGTAGGACGTCTTACCGCTGCCATTGTGCCAAAAGAAGAGTTTTGAGGCTGAGATGAATGGAAAAACTAAGGAAGGAAAAAAAAGTCTATGAAAAAAAACCCTAAAAATTAAACCATTTCGTTCAAACACTTACACAGACACAGACACTTTAAAAAAAGGAATAAATCTATTTTAATGACACTCGATCCTGTAATACTGCACATAATAGTTTCACCAAATTACTTCACCACCTGCCACGAATTAAATCGGAGATGTGATCAGAACAAAAAGGAAATAAAAATGGAATGGTGGGTAAGTGCTTTCAGGGTTCAAATCCGACGGTGGCTGAATATTCACGGGACCTAAATTTCCCCATGTACCCGTAGCTGGTGAAGGGACCTGTGCACCTCTCTCGCTCCCCGCTCATCAGAGGCATGACGGGCAGGTATGGAGGTGTGTGGGTGCACAGTTAAGCGGACAACCTTCTCTAATGAGAGAATCCAGCTCATCGTGTGGGAATAATGAGTGATTGTCCTCCCGTGTAACACAGGGCGAAGGCAAGACTTTGTTAGGAGTGACCTAGGCATTTCATAATTCCAATATAATTCCCAAACAAGGAATAATATATTTCTGAATTATGTATTATATAACTGTATATTATATTATTTTAGACAGATAGATAGATAGATTCATTTCAAAATTAAGAGGAAGAAGAGACCACAAAATGAGATATGATGTACTTGTATTCATAGAACAAACAGCCTCTTTGATGTTAATGACTATGTAAAATGCTAACCACCCAAAATTTTATATCTATCTTTATTTCAGTGAGATTCGAATCTGACACAGCTCAGCTGCTCCGAGTTATCCGTGGCCTATATTGTCCTGATTAAATGAATCAATTAGAGAACAGCTGTCACACCGCAGCGCACCTTCTCCTAAAGGGATTATTTTTCGTTAACCCCTTTGTCTTCATGACATGTTTGAGAGAGCTCCACTTTAACGAACCCCGACAGTATGAATAAATAATACACAACCGCTCGTCTACTCCCACGAGACACACTTCTCCTACAATAACCTCGTTAAATCGAGAGGTCAACCTGTAATTACAATACCCGGGTTTTACCACTCTCTTTATGATCATATTACCAACTTTAGTTACCACCACCCATCAACAAACCAATTAAAAGGAATTTTGGTTACAGTCTCAACATAGGTTTTCCATGTCCTAAAATGCTGTAATCCGGAGACGTGGAACTTTACACGGATAATTATTCGAGTAATACAACCGTACTTCTGCGGTTTTACCAATTCCTCACACTAAAATTCTTCTTACACTCATATCCTAACTTTCACTTTACAATCTGGGAGATTATCACTATCACTGAGCGCGCGAGACTCTGGAACCACACAACCCTAGCAACGATCTGTTTAATATTCTGTCGGAGAGTCGGATACATGTCTAAGTAATCTAAACTGTCGCAAAACAACGATGATGATGTTTTTTAATTGTTGCCTTTTTTTAACCTGGCGGAAGCATCACCAGAACGCGATGCAACTCCGCTAGCCTTATCCTACATGGTAGCAAACCAGTATTTTCCTTCCACAGTACATAGCAACCAAATACTGCGCTAAGTGTAGGACAGGGCATTGCTTCCCTCTTCCAGTAGAATTTCACGACATGAAAAAAATTGAGATTGCAGGTTATAGTTCGTTCTCAGAGAAAATGCTTTTAACGCGCGCGGCAACAGTATAGAGAAAATAACGGGGAAAGTTATGAAATGAAAGTGTGTGTGTTATCACGTGATGTGATGGGAGTTTACTTTCCGTGCCAGTTTTTGTTTTTGGTAGAGACTGACATTGAGCCAGGGACGGAAGGAAAGAGTTTTTCACACTTTTGTGTCTCATAATTGGTTTGTATATGGTTTCTGTTCGCAAAACGTCGTACTCTACTAACACAGTCGTGCCCAAAGAGCTACACAAACAGCAACAAAAACCGAACGAATCACAGTATCACATCTGCCTTTCATATAACAGAGTTACATTATAGACTCTTCACAGGTTAGATATCGATCATTCCTTACCTGAAACGTATGGACACTTTGCAGTTTGCCACTAAAAGGGTTCTAGAAACTGGAAGGCGGCGTTCTTTCCTCAAGCTGGCTTTTAGAGGCAGGAGTGAGGGTGTGGACGATCATTCAACTCGAGTTTCATTTCCTCAGTCGGAGCCACACCCCTGTAGGGGACCTGTGAATACTACAGTTTGACAGTGGGCAGAAATGCGATGAACGTTATTGGACAGTGGACATGAATGCGATGAAGACATTTGTCTAGCCACTCAGCCAGTGGTCAAGTCAGACTGCGCTTTTTTTCGCCTGCCCTCGTGACCTCATCTTCCTCCTGTCTCTCATTTTAGCGGTGAACTGATCTGAATGGTTATTTGCTTGGTTTTGTAGTCTTCCTGTCTTGGGAGTCGTTTTGGATAAAAAAAAAAAAAAAAACGTCTGCAAAATGTAAATGTAAATGCGAATGGCACCGATCGGGGTACAAACTCTAATGCTATCCCGATCACGGTATGTTAAATTATAGATCTGTTGTCCTTTTTTAAAACATTGTCTTATGAATCATACGTTGTGTCCAGAATAATATGTGTCTTAAATGGCAATAGTTTGGTGTGTGGAGTCCTTGGAAAGTCCAAATTCAGAAATTTGCTGTGGTGTTAGTCAAGATGTTTTGACTAATAGTGACTTTCTGAGAGCAGTTTGTAACCATAGTGATCGCCTTCACATGTGATGTGAGCACATCATTTTGTCTACTCACCAAAATATTACTAGTCCTGCCCTTTTAAGAGCGTTGCTAATCAAATGGTATTTCAACTGCCCAAAGGCCCGTTCCTCAGACTATCATCTTATCATCTTTAATCTGGATTATGAAACCATTGTGAGAGAAGACAAGAGGAACTGGGTTAAAAATTCAGACACTCCTATGCCAGTGCAACATAAAACGGCGTGTTAACGTGCTGGTGGAGAAGTGGATAAAAGGTGGATAAACCACACTGTTTAAGTCTGAGGGAATCATGTCAATCATGTGTTCACTGACCTAACCTCACAACACATATCAGTGTATTGACCGAATGAGTCCAGATATCGGCACCCATATGTGATCCTTCTGTAACTGTATACCTGAGGAATGAAATCCCCTTATGAGATCAATAACTCCAATACAACAGTATATCGCCCCAAAGTGTTTTGCGGTAATAACCTGAGAGTCACATATTTATGGACCACAAAAGATGAGTCGTTTCTGACTCTTTCCCTCTTTGTCCACATCCTGAATTTTGTCGGTAAATTACAGCCACAGGTGTCGGTACACCCACAGACTTAACAGGGATCAGTAGTAATGCCTTTGTTCTTTTCCCTGTCACTGTCTGGCAGCGAGCCGTGGTAGAAACACACCTGAGGCAGGCTCTTTACTGTCTGATCAAAGGGTGTGGTCACCTGCTCGCACTCTATGGCTTCAGATTCTGATGTATCACACTGACAGACCTGCCCCGTGTGCTGTGTCTGCATCCTGGCTGGCACTGCACTGTGTCAACGGTTTTTTGTTTTGTTTTTTTTACCTTCAAATAAGCATTTACTTTATCCTGGTGAAGATCTTATGCGTTTCAGTCACAGTATCTAGGTCATTGCAAAGGACTGTTCTGTGGTAAAGATGCCACTGCAAAACCCTTTTTTTTGGACATACTAACATTCTGCTTTATAACAGGAAATTCTGGAGCAAGGATGCATTTTGAAGTGTAATGAGTTCATGTATATTTTGATCTCTAGGAACCTGTGAAGATCCTCTGTATCAGGATGTAGAAAACGAAAAAGTATTAAGGATTTGACATTTTTAGTTCTTTTGTATTTCAAAATAAAAGTCATTGGATTTGAATAGTTCTGAAATCAAGGGTGGTGTATATGAATTCTGTGTGCACTGAGTAACTGTATGTATTCATCCACCAGTAGCCCACTGATGATGCTATCAAAAGGTCAAAAGGTCACTCATACTGAAAACAGCTGTGTATTTATTTTTATGATTACTGACAGAAAAATATTTTAACTAGTCACGGCTGGAGAAATAAGAAGATGATCCTCTTTTTCTGAAAGGTTTGATTTTAGTGACTTTACTGATGGAATGATACCATGTTTAGCAACAATAATATCTAAATAGCTGGCCAAAGACCCTAGTTTTTGATATTGCCAAATCCTGTCTTTGCTCGCAGCCTGGATTTGGGGTCGCCATGAATCCTTCCCTCAAAAGTTCTTCCATCTTTGAGGATGTGAAAACAATCTACACTTTATGTGATGCATTACCAAATGACTAAACGCACCTCTAAAAAAGTCTGTTGCATGCTCTGAAATTGTGCCAAGTTGAATCTCGACTTCATGTGAGAGTAAGAAAGGCTGAAACACACCCACACCTGGAGGTTGACTGAAGGCTGGTTGTAAATATCCTGTAAAATATCAATAATATGAGTTATTAACATTATTTGAACAATAATGTTACTTGGTTCATCTCTGTACATTACGCCAATGTTTCCAAAACTGCGTGCCGCGGCAAAAATCCAGTTTGTTTGTCGTAAAAGCTGCGCAGGTGTGCCGCAGGAAAAATTCATATTCAGGTTTTTTTGGCGGTAATAGTAATTTGAATGGTTGAAATTGTAGGCTATTTAAATCATATTTACGTCATTATTTCTAAACTTAACTGACTATTCTCATTTTTAAAAAAATGCATACTTGCACTTTCATCCACCTTGATACCGTCTTTATTGGTCAATCCCGATATTACACTGGCGCGCAACTAACAGCCAATCACACCTTGCACACAGCACGACAACGCAGCTGCATTCAAAAGTAGCAAATATAAGCCTACAGTTGTCCGCTAATAACTGCCACGTGGTATAGCCAAAAGACATAGAAAGAAAATGGACAAATACTTAAAAGGACGTCTGACCATGAACCTGACCCTTCCCCCTCTTGTAGCGCTGAACAGAAAAAGAAAATTCAGGTGGTGAGCAACAGACAATACAATGATCAATACTTTAGGCATGGGTTCACATTCACAAGAGATCCCTCTGCTCCGACCTCCGACTCTATTGCGGGGATGTTGTATGTGTAATGTCATGGTGGTGTGCCGTGAGATTTCTTCATAGTAAATAGAGTGCCGCGAAAGAAAAAAGTTTGCATTATGCAATAGCATTTTTACGTTTACTGATGGGGGCTGTGGGTAGGACTATTCATTTGAAAAGTAAACCCACAGATAACGGTAGTTAAGAAACCACCAGTGTTGCCAGCTTCATACTGCCTCCCCCCCTCCCCTCCACCCCTATCAAGATCAAGGTTACCGTTTCCTGTTAACGGGACAAGTATTTCCTGTTACGAAAAAATCGGTCCATCATCAGAAATCTGGCAAGATTTGCAGTGATGGCCTTGGGTTTACGCTGAAATTCTGATTCGCTAGATCAGGCACTCTGCAACAAAACAGATGCTCGGAGTAGATTACCCTTCGACGAGGTTTCGAAAGGATAACACGGACCAAATGGATCACATAGATGAAATAACATGGATTCCTTTCTGTTGACTTGGAGCTAGCAATAGCAATATTACTAGTTACAGCAACATAGTCAGCAGGATAGCAGTAGGTATATGTCGACGCTTTGCGACATATACATTCTTTGACGGTTTTAAATTAACAGCTTTTTTCCCGAAGGTAAAGCGTAAGATTTTAAATAACTTAACGCTGGTTTATGGATAAATGTGAACAACAGAGGCAGCATATCATTTTGCTCCTTATGCTCTCCATCTTCTTATTTTCACCGAGCAATTAACTCAGCTGGCTAGCTGGTTACCGTAAGCTAATGTTAGTTTGCTCATTTTAAATAGATAACCAGCAGGAAGCGGGTTAGCTATTAAACTGTTTTAATGGCAAACTTGCCACCCCTTTTTTAAATTACTGTACACTTGAAAAATGACATTTTCTCAGTGCTAGCGTTCACATTCTTTGACGTCCAGCCTGATAGAGTCGGTTAGATAGTCAGTCTTGTCAGACAGGTTATCTCTCAGTGATTTGAGGTGTTCCGCTGCATGCGAAATCTGCTTAAGGCCACGATGCCTAAATTAACTCGGAAAACACCCACGTTTTCTTACGGATCTGGTTTATGTGGTTAGTAGCATGTATTAAGCACCAGAATAATTTGTGCTTTCACTTTGGCACCCTTAACCAGCTGTCAGTGTTGGAAACCAGCTACTGGGCTAGCCTACTAGTATGCAGAAACCAAACCTGTTTTTTGGTTTGGGGCTGTGGTGACTATGGTGAGTGGTGCTTAGTCAATTTCAAATGATAAAGGATAGTAATCGAACACAGCTCAGGAAATTTGAGGTGGACTTCATGCTTATCTTGTTCCTGATTCGAAAAATTTAGTAACGTTATACTGTCCTCAACAAATAACGGACGCTGGTAATGTGTGAATACAGGTATTGAGGTGGAGTGCAGCTGAAGTCAATAGTTGGACCGGACCGGTCTCAGAAACGGTTCAGTAAGTTTGCTGATAAGACAGGAAGTGAAGAATCGTCTTATCATTTTGCACAATGAAAAAGTTCTTCGACTCGCGAAGGGAACTGGTCAGCTCTGGACCAGGTTCTGGAGGAGGCGGGGGAAGTAGTGGGTCCAGCAACGCCGGCGCCAATTTCATTGGACGGGCATTCACTATTGGACGGTATCAAGTTACAGTGGACGAAACCTTGGCGGAAGGTGAGTGATCACTAGTCTAATCATAACGTTACTCAGAATGTTCTGGTTGTACACACCTGCCTTTTCTAACGCATACCGTTTTCGTTTTAACTGGATTCTGAGAGCAAATCAGTCCAGATAAGCCCGCAGAGTCTCTGGAGTGTTTTAGACGACACGTCGCACGTTTTGCGGTGGGGAGTGTAGACTGAAGCCAAGGATGCTTAGGAAGAGCGGGTGAGGGCGGTCAGATGCCCGGATGTACCGTGAGGAAAAGCCTGGTCTTGTGACGGCTTTGACAACGTTGTCGTAACATCTGATAAATCCTCCAGCAGGAAATCTCCTTACAATCTGTAGCTCTGATTAAATGCTTTGAAGGATTGGTCCATGTGTGTTTCTAGAAAATTCTTATTTATTGATGTGCTGTGTTCCCCAGCAGTAGACAGAGACTAAAACCACACAGGTCGTGTGACGTGGGTGTTCTCTTGCTTTTGGCAGGTAGTTAACCCCGCATATTCCGTCTCAGCTCTGAACTCCAGATTTAGGTAACGACTGATTATTGCTCACCTGAGTTTACCTCCACTCAGTCTGAATGCCAAGAGGTGCATGTGTCTAGATCAGTGCTTCTGGTTTACAGTGAGGTCGCCCATGTTCAGTCCTGCAGGGTCAGACACCTGCTGGTTTACAGTGAGGTCGCCCATGTTCGGTCCTGCAGGGTCAAACACCTGCTGGTTGTCTTCCCCCTCTCACTCTCTAAGTATGGGCAGGTTTTTATTTTAGGAGCAGGTGCAGAGACTACAAATGGTTGTGCAGGTCGATGCAGAAACCGGCAGGACTGTGGTCCTCCAGGACCTGGATGTAGGGAGGTCCAGTGTAAGGCTTATGGATCGGAGGAATTCTCAGGTTTATTCAGAGTCTGGTTGTTGTTTCATCCTTTCTAACTGAACAGCGTGATCGATGTCAGTGGCTTTATTTTAGACACACGTGAACTAGCTGCTTATCGTGTGACGCAGAGGAAATGTAGGACAGTGTAAGAATGGCTGTGTTTTTTCTGCAGCCCTGCACATTCTAGCCCCCCCCCCCCCCCTCTCTGTCTCTCTCTCTCTCTCTCTGTCTCTCTCTCTCTCTGGCTCTCTCTCTCTCTGGCTCTCGCTACCTCTCTCACACACACACCTGACCTGACAAACACAGCAGCCAGATACCAAAGCACTGATTAGCAGGTCAGAGAGAGCAGTGGGCACCCAGGAGCAAACCTGGGAGGAGTTTGTGTTTGTATATGTGTGTGTGCGCGTGTCTGTATGTGTTAGTGTGCGCATGTGTGTGCATACGTGCGTGTATGTTTGTTTGTGTGCGCGTCTGTATGTGTTAGTGTGTGTGTGTGTGTTTGTGTGTGTGCGCACGTGCAGGCACATCTGTATGTGTTAATGTGCATGTGTGTGTGTGTATGTGAAGCTAAGCTGATAGGCTGCTGAGTGTTTGCCTCTTTATATGGAACACAGAGGTTTGGAGCAGTACTGTGAGACAGTCGTTTAACACTACCCTCTCCAGACCGGCATCACATGACACACACCACTTCAGATTCTGTCCAGTTCTCAGTCTCACACGGGACCTCTTTATGGTGTAACTTTCACATCATACACTGAGAGTGTGTTGGATGTCTGTGTTGCACGGATGGTTTTCTCACAGATTGCTGTCTGGCGCAGTGCTTTGAGTGGTCTCAGTGAAATGTGACCAGGAGCGCTGCGCTAGAAATCTTGCCGATGTCTGAAACGTCCGTGGCCTAATTTTACAGCTGCCCCCACACTCCACCCCACATACACAGCCCACGCCTTTAGACTGTCAGATCCACAGTCCACCCCACATACACAGCCGACGCCTTTAGACTGTCAGACCCACAGTCCACCCCACATACACAGCCGACGCCTTTAGACTGTCAGACCCACAGTCCACCCCACATACACAGCCCACACCTTTAGACTGTCAGACCCACAGTCCACCCCACATACACAGCCGACGCCTTTAGACTGTCAGACCCACAGTCCACCCCACATACACAGCCGACGCCTTTAGACTGTCAGACCCACAGTCCACCCCACATACACAGCCAACACCTTTAGACTGTCAGACCCACAGTCCACCCCACATACACAGCCAACACCTTTAGACTGTCAGACCCACAGTCCACCCCACATACACAGCCCACACCTTTAGACTGTCAGACCCACAGTCCACCCCACATACACAGCCCACACCTTTAGACTGTCAGACCCACAGTCCACCCCACATACACAGCCGACGCCTTTAGACTGTCAGATCCACAGTCCACCCCACATACACAGCCGACGCCTTTAGACTGTCAGACCCACAGTCCACCCCACATACACAGCCGACGCCTTTAGACTGTCAGACCCACAGTCCACCCCACATACACAGCCCACACCTTTAGACTGTCAGACCCACAGTCCACCCCACATACACAGCCGACGCCTTTAGACTGTCAGACCCACAGTCCACCCCACATACACAGCCGACGCCTTTAGACTGTCAGACCCACAGTCCACCCCACATACACAGCCAACACCTTTAGACTGTCAGACCCACAGTCCACCCCACATACACAGCCAACACCTTTAGACTGTCAGACCCACAGTCCACCCCACATACACAGCCCACACCTTTAGACTGTCAGACCCACAGTCCACCCCACATACACAGCCCACACCTTTAGACTGTCAGACCCACAGTCCACCCCACATACACAGCCGACACCTTTAGACTGTCAGACCCACAGTCCACCCCACATACACAGCCGACACCTTTAGACTGTCAGACCCACAGTCCACCCCACATACACAGCCGACACCTTTAGACTGTCAGACCCACAGTCCACCCCACATACACAGCCGACACCTTTAGACTGTCAGATCCACAGTCCACCCCACATACACAGCCGACGCCTTTAGACTGTCAGACCCACAGTCCACCCCACATACACAGCCCACACCTTTAGACTGTCAGACCCACAGTCCACCCCACATACACAGCCGACACCTTTAGACTGTCAGACCCACAGTCCACCCCACATACACAGCCGACGCCTTTAGACTGTCAGACCCACAGTCCACCCCACATACACAGCCGACACCTTTAGACTGTCAGACCCACAGTCCACCCCACATACACAGCCCACACCTTTAGACTGTCAGACCCACAGTCCACCCCACATACACAGCCGACACCTTTAGACTGTCAGACCCACAGTCCACCCCACATACACAGCCGACGCCTTTAGACTGTCAGACCCACAGTCCACCCCACATACACAGCCGACACCTTTAGACTGTCAGACCCACAGTCCACCCCACATACACAGCCAACACCTTTAGACTGTCAGACCCACAGTCCACCCCACATACACAGCCGACGCCTTTAGACTGTCAGACCCACAGTCCACCCCACATACACAGCCGACACCTTTAGACTGTCAGACCCACAGTCCACCCCACATACACAGCCGACGCCTTTAGACTGTCAGACCCACAGTCCACCCCACCTACACAGCCGACACCTTTAGACTGTCAGACCCACAGTCCACCCCACATACACAGCCGACGCCTTTAGACTGTCAGACCCACAGTCCACCCCACATACACAGCCGACACCTTTAGACTGTCAGACCCACAGTCCACCCCACATACACAGCCGACGCCTTTAGACTGTCAGACCCACAGTCCACCCCACATACACAGCCGACACCTTTAGACTGTCAGACCCACAGTCCACCCCACATACACAGCCAACACCTTTAGACTGTCAGACCCACAGTCCACCCCACATACACAGCCGACGCCTTTAGACTGTCAGACCCACAGTCCACCCCACATACACAGCCGACGCCTTTAGACTGTCAGACCCACAGTCCACCCCACATACACAGCCGACACCTTTAGACTGTCAGACCCACAGTCCACCCCACATACACAGCCGACACCTTTAGACTGTCAGACCCACAGTCCACCCCACATACACAGCCCACACCTTTAGACTGTCAGACCCACAGTCCACCCCACATACACAGCCCACACCTTTAGACTGTCAGACCCACAGTCCACCCCACATACACAGCCGACACCTTTAGACTGTCAGACCCACAGTCCACCCCACATACACAGCCCACACCTTTAGACTGTCAGACCCACAGTCCACCCCACATACACAGCCGACACCTTTAGACTGTCAGACCCACTGTCCACCCCACATACACAGCCGACACCTTTAGACTGTCAGACCCACAGTCCACCCCACATACACAGCCAACACCTTTAGACTGTCAGACCCACAGTCCACCCCACATACACAGCCAACACCTTTAGACTGTCAGACCCACAGCCCACCCCACATACACAGCCGACACCTTTAGACTGTCAGATCCACAGTCCACCCCACATACACAGCCAACACCTTTAGACTGTCAGACCCACAGTCCACCCCACATACACAGCCAACACCTTTAGACTGTCAGACCCACAGTCCAGCCCACATACACAGCCAACACCTTTAGACTGTCAGACCCACAGCCCACCCCACATACACAGCCGACACCTTTAGACTGTCAGATCCACAGTCCACCCCACATACACAGCCAACACCTTTAGACTGTCAGACCCACAGTCCACCCCACATACACAGCCCACACCTTTAGACTGTCAGACCCACTGTCCACCCCACATACACAGCCGACACCTTTAGACTGTCAGACCCACTGTCCACCCCACATACACAGCCGACACCTTTAGACTGTCAGACCCACAGTCCACCCCACATACACAGCCCACACCTTTAGACTGTCAGACCCACAGTCCACCCCACATACACAGCCCACACCTTTAGACTGTCAGACCCACAGTCCAGCCCACATACACAGCCGACACCTTTAGACTGTCAGACCCACTGTCCACCCCACATACACAGCCGACACCTTTAGACTGTCAGACCCACTGTCCACCCCACATACACAGCCCACACCTTTAGACTGTCAGACCCACAGTCCACCCCACATACACAGCCCACACCTTTAGACTGTCAGACCCACAGTCCACCCCACATACACAGCCGACACCTTTAGACTGTCAGATCCACAGTCCACCCCACATACACAGCCGACACCTTTAGACTGTCAGACCCACAGTCCACCCCACATACACAGCCGACACCTTTAGACTGTCAGACCCACTGTCCACCCCACATACACAGCCAACACCTTTACTGTCAGACCCACAGTCCACCCCACATACACAGCCGACACCTTTAGACTGTCAGACCCACAGTCCAGCCCACATACACAGCCAACACCTTTAGACTGTCAGACCCACTGTCCACCCCACATACACAGCCGACGCCTTTAGACTGTCAGACCCACAGTCCACCCCACATACACAGCCGACACCTTTAGACTGTCAGATCCACTGTCCACCCCACATACACAGCCAACACCTTTACTGTCAGACCCACAGTCCACCCCACATACACAGCCCACACCTTTAGACTGTCAGACCCACAGTCCACCCCACATACACAGCCAACACCTTTAGACTGTCAGACCCACAGTCCAGCCCACATACACAGCCAACACCTTTAGACTGTCAGACCCACAGTCCAGCCCACATACACAGCCAACACCTTTAGACTGTCAGACCCACAGTCTAACCCCACATACACAGCCGACACCTTTAGACTGTCAGACCCACAGTCCACCCCACATACACAGCCAACACCTTTAGACTGTCAGACCCACAGTCCAGCCCACATACACAGCCAACACCTTTAGACTGTCAGACCCACAGTCTAACCCCACATACACAGCCGACACCTTTAGACTGTCAGACCCACAGTCCACCCCACATACACAGCCAACACCTTTAGACTGTCAGACAGGAGCACTCTCGTCCAATGCTGTACAGACATTGGTCAGAAAAACGTCTCGCAAATGCATCTGGCTCACAATTTCTCACACGTCTCCAGCTGTGCTCCAGTGCGCGCGCGCACACACACACACACACACACACTCTCCCAGTCTGTTTTTCTGTTTCTGAGTGTCTCAGGTGGGAGGCTCTGTTTTAAACGGAGCTGTAGTAGGTTCACATCCTTTCCAGGTCTGTTCTCTGACTGAATGGTTAGAGAAACGGGCTTGTGACCAAAAGGTTGCTGGTTCGAGTCCCAGGGCCGGCAGGAAAACTGTCCATGGCACTTAACCCCCAGATGCCCCCCAGGTGCAGGTGTCCTGCGTCTAGTGGTTGTGTGTACTCGCTCGTTAACCCATCCTTACGCTACTGTGTAAGGATGGGTTAAATACTGAGGTCAAATTCACTGCTCACAGTGTGTGTGCAATAGTGGAAATTTAATCTTTAATCTGATTCAAGATCAGCAAGCACATCCCAGGATGGAGGGGAAAGATACTGTCAATTCACAGCACTGATTCAAGATCAGCATCAACAGACACATCCCTGAAACAATGCATCCTTCTCCAGTTCTCTGTGTTTCTGCCTAAGGCTGCAAACACCTCAGTGATCATGTGTAAACCTCGGTGTGTGAGCGTGTGCACATCTTTGTATCTATGTGTGTGCATGCATGTATGTGCATGTATCTGCGTCTGTTTATAGGTTCAGCTTTTCTAGTTTAGCCAGTTCCTTGTAATGTGTTTGTAGACAGGTGGGAACAGATTATTCAAAGACAGCCCGTATAAGGTCGCTAGTCCTCTCTCACATGTTTTTAATGCCTTTGAAGTGCAAATGAGTCAGTCAGATAGGATGTGACTGGGCTCTGTGTGTGAAGCGTTTGTGTTTGTGTCTGTGCACAGAATCGCAAATAGATGTGAAATTGGTTGATGCTGCAGACCAGGTCTATGTCAAACCTATTGTTTTGTATATGTGTGTGTTTCCTCAGGCGGTTTTGCGATTGTGTTCTTGGTCCGGACCCACCAGGGGGTGCGCTGCGCCCTGAAGAGGATGTACGTCAACAACGAACACGACCTGCAGGTCTGTAAGAGAGAGATCCAAATCATGGTGAGTACCTCCCCCCTGCGGCACGCCTCACGGACCTCTTATAAAAACCAGTCTGATATTCCACGCATTTCATCTGAGTTCTGACTGTGACTCATTCCCTCTCCATCTGTGTCCCTGCTCACAATCTTCAGCAGTCTCGAGTCTGTCAAACTCGTCCTGTAATCTGAAGTGTCTTCTGCAGTCTCGAGTCTGTCAAACTCGTCCTGTAATCTGAAGTGTCTTCTGCAGTCTCGAGTCTGTCAAACTCGTCCTGTAATCTGAAGTGTCTTCAGCAGTCTCGAGTTTGTCAAACGCGTCCAGTCTCGAGTTTGTCAAACGCGTCCTTTACTGCCGAGTTCAGACCCGATTTTGACGCGATTTTGTCGTCGCAGACAAACTTCCACCGCCGGACCCGAATATGAACGTCGGGAATGACGAACGGGCGTCTGTACCCCTTGTAGTGAGACGTAATCTAAGAACAGCGATGTGGCGTCTGGGACGCCCCACGATGAAACACGACACGAGACACAAAAAGCATGTCAGAATTGTTTGTATTTCCCTGCCTAGTCTGACATCTACAGCATGTTCCTTGACGTTGACCAATAGGATGAATGACAGTCGTCCTCCCCGACAGACAGTATACGATGATTGGTCAGGGTCATACTTGTAGTGTTGCCAGTCTCCTGCCCAAGACACGGCAAGAATTTATGGCACTATGATTGATTAGTCTGACATAGTGGCCATCGTGAAAGACAAAAATGTTGTGTACTCTGATCCCAGCATAATCTAAACTGTCCTCAGCAGTCTGAAGTCTGTCAAACTCGTCCTGTAATCTAAACTGTCTTCTGTGCGTACAGTGCTTGGTGTAGCTTCATGTCTCCTGTGTGTGTGCCCTGTTTTACAGCGGGATCTTGTTGGCCATAAGAACATAGTGGGCTATCTGGACTCCAGCATCTCAGCAGTGGGAGGAGGAGACGTCTGGGAGGTTCTGATTCTTATGGACTTCTGCCGAGGTGGGTCAGAATCAGTTTGAGTAAGGCGGGATCTTATTCACCATGAGGAAACACAGAATCGCACACATACCTGTGAGAGCAGATTTGACTTGTCACATTCCCCCACACTGTCAGTGAGAGCATGCACAGTGAGAGCCATGTCACGGCACAGTTCAACACAGAGTTTCTATTCAAAGTGTCATGGCACAGTTCAACACAGAGTGTCTATTCAAAGTGTCACAGCACAGTGGAGTTCAACACAGAGTTTCTATTCAAAGTGTCACAGCACAGTGGAGCCCAACACAGAGTTTCTATTCAAAGTGTCACAGCACAGTGGAGCCCAACACAGAGTTTCTATTCAAAGTGTCACAGCACAGTGGAGCCCAACACAGAGTTTCTATTCAAAGTGTCACAGCACAGCGGAGCCCAAGAGTTTCTAATCAAAATGCTCTGTTGTTTGTGGTCATTGTGCTGGTAATGAGGATCATGCTTTGTCTTTCCAGTGTCAAACTGTGTAAGAGAGCATATATACACACCCTTATAAAATATGACATACAATATACAGTTACAATATATAACATACGTACTCCGTTGTAATATATAACATGTACACAAAGTTGCAGTGAGTTAGATTATGGGTGGACAACCTCACGCGGAGAGTGTGTTTGTGAGTTCAGAAAAAGCAGAGCATTGCAGGATATCTAGACCTTCTGTTTCCTTCATTTAAGCCTCTTACTTGCCGTTTGACATCTGTATGGATGGTCATTAATTAAAGACATTGAAGGGGTTTTTTTTTGTTTGTTTGTTTTTTTTTGTTTTGTTTTGGCTTTTCCCATTTTGTTAATTGCTCTTTAATTAGTTCTGTGCTGTCACTGAAAGTGGTCGTATTCTCAGTTCGGTGGAAGAGACTTTGGGCAGTTTGAGGCGTAGTTGCAGTTTTTAGTTCCGAGCCCGGAGAAAACAGAGTGCAGAGTACACTGTTAAAAGAATTATCAGAGCTTTCTGTTTTTTCCCCTTGCGTTTAGCGGCATATGGAAAATGTGAGACCAGCTTTCTGCCCTGTTAGGGAATGCTTCAAAATCTCTTTAAATTCTCTATTAATCTGTCTGTCGCGTCGTCTGTCCAATAATGGCTTCTGGAAACACAGGCACCGTTTGTCCACATGAGGGCGCTCATCCCATGAGGACAGATTTGACTTCACAGGGCGATTTCACAACAGACCAGCTGCTCTGTGTTTTCTCTGTCCTCAGCGCTGCTGTCTGCTGTGGCACATTCACTGTCCAGCCTTCTCTTTCTCTTTTTCTTTTCTTTCGTTTCTTTTTTTTCTTTCTTTTTGTGAGCGAGGATGTGATGCATCTCAGGCTTTCATTTAATTTAATCTTTCAGTACATCCATGACTCCCGTATGGAGTTTTTTGCCCCTGTGTGTGTGTGTGTGTGTGTGTGTATTTGTGTCTGTGTCTGTGTCTGTGTGTGTGTCTGTGTGTGTGTCTGTGTGTGTGTCTGTGTGTGTGTGTGTGTGTGTGTGTGTGTGTGTATGTGAGAGTCTTTCATAGCTTTCCCTCAGAAATACACACACACACAGGGAGAATGAGGTGGTCTGTGTGTGTGTGTGTGTGTGTGTGTGTGTGTGAGAGTCTTTCATAGCTTTCCGTCAGACACACACGCACACACACACACACACACACAGGGAGAATGAGGTGGTCTGTGTGAGTGTTGACAGTGGGGGGAGAGTGTTGAGTCGTCTCTAAAGCTCTCGTCTTTGTCTCGTCACGGCGGGTCTGTCCTCGCCTGCTGTTTGACTCGAGACCAAGGATCGTGACTACGCATCGGTTTTCAGCCTTAGCAGAGTGTGCATTTTTTCTCATATCATATTCTTGTTTCCCTCTAAGCTTTATCTGTTTTTAAAGGCAGCGGGGTTCCTCACTCATACAGCTGCCTGCAGTCTCGTGTTCGACCTGCAGTCTGGCGTTGAGAATGCACTGAATGCCGTAGCTTTTCACGTGAAAAGACTTCTAATGTCAGTCACATGGTTCCTTTCTCTATGGCATCCAAACAATGGGCCATAAACAGTGAACAAAAGAGCTTGACACAGGTGCAGTCAGAGTGGTTTTTTTCTGTGGAAATCATGTACAGTCTCTCTGCTGAATCTGTCGGTTTGGCCTTTTGATCTGGGATGCCTCGTAGATCTAAACCCATTCTGAGTAGACGCTGTTGTGCTTTTAAAAAGGCGACCTGAATCTGGCACGTTCACTACATCCTCACATTTCTCTCTTTGTTCTGCATGTTTGCGACAGTCTTTTTACTGCTCAGTCGCTCTAATTACTGTCACTTCTTAGTGCTGGTACCCTGTCAGAAGCTAATTGTAGACTGCCTGTGTGTTTCTTGTGTGTCTCTTCATCCGTTTTTGTGTGTGTGTGTGTGTGTGTGTGTGTGCGCGTGTTGTGTGTGCGCGTGTGTGTGCGCGTGTGTGTGCGCGTGTGTGTGCGCGTGTGTGTGCGCGTGTGTCTGCGCAGGCGGTCAGGTGGTGAATCTGATGAACCAGCGTCTGCAGACGGGTTTCACTGAGGCTGAGGTGCTGCAGATCTTCTGTGACACCTGTGAGGCTGTGGCCCAACTGCACCAGTGCAAGACCCCCATCATCCACCGGGATCTGAAGGTAACAACCCCCCCCCCAACCTGTCTCTTCTCACTGATGTCAGTCGTGTCTCTGTAGCACTTTCATTAAAACTTAGCCAGTCTAAGGCTTCAGAGTCACGGAAAACCACTTTTCACACCTGTATCTGTTTTACAGCATATACGAATGTGTTCAAAGTGATTTTTTTTTAATTTTTTTTTTTAATTTTTATTTTTTTATTTGAACATTTTTTTCTCCAGCTCTTTGGGAATTTCTCTGCCTCTCTCTTGTTGCACAAGCTGCTTATGGCTGTGGTCATGTAACTGCATCAGTAAAACTCAGACATCTCAAATTTAGTTAAGATGCGCTTTTATTTCTTTGAAAGCAGAGGATGAAGTGTGTGAGAGGTTTGGAGATGGTGAGATCTGACAGACTTTTTGAGTTGCATCACTCTCCCGTGTCTGAGTGTGAGGACTCCGACATGGTGTCAGAGAGAGTTGGCAGAGCTCATTTTAACGGCGCAGGGACACTGCTAACACCTCCAGCGTGTGTGTTAATCACCAGTGTCACATTTTCAAGAGCTGGAACCCCCAGTGTTTCTGACAGTGCGGGGGCAGAATTTTGCTGATGTGAGTTTGTGGTGGTGCACAGAGGAATTTTTGTGAAACCTGAAGTGCGGCCCACGCCGACACCGTGGAATGAAGAGACATCGGTTCATTCTGCGTTCGCGCTGACCTCAGGATTTCTACTGAGCTCCAGCAGAATTGGCTAATTAGTGAAGTAATTTAACAGAGAGAGAGAGAGAGAGAGTCATTTAATGAGATGTCAGGTGAAATCAGGGATCATGGTAAATGGCATTTCATATGACGCTTCAGACAAGTCAGAGTGTGTCTCCTTTCTGACTGCCCCCCCCGCCCCCACCCCAGCAGGAGACTACTGGAGTCACTGGTCAGTGTGACTGTGTGTCTGGTTCAGACATGTCAGCTGGGTGTTTGAGAGGCATTTACACTTTCTTTTGCTCAACGAAACACCAGCCACTGCAGTTTTTCAGGCCGTGCATCGCGTGGGGCGTTGCAAACTTGAGGCAGGGCTCTAGTCTCACACTCTGCCGTCTCTGTATCACTCTGCATCACGCTCACGTCAGCCAGCCACACGCAGGGGAACGAGTCTAGCGGACCTGTTCGGTTCTGTTCCCACACAGTAAACATTGTCCCGGCTGGGATTTGAACCCTGAACTTTAAGCAGGCAAACCGCTCCGTGATATGCAGGACTGTGGACTTTCTATGAATATTCCATAGGACTTCATAACATTCAAAACAAAACAGGACAAACAAGCAAAAAAATAATATGAGGAGGGGAGCACTGAGAGAATGTAGTGGTTATGATTCTGGTGATTTCCACATGTTTCTCCTGCCTGCCCCTGTGACTGATCAACCTTGTTGGTGCGTCTCCGTGTCTGTATTTCTTCGTGTCTCTGTAGGTGGAGAACATCCTGCTCCATGACCGAGGTCATTACGTGTTGTGTGACTTTGGCAGCGCCGCCAACAAGTTCCAGAACCCACAGACCGAAGGAGTATCTGTGGTGGAGGAGGAGATCAAAAAGTACAGTTCTGCTTTTAACCTCTGATTTCTCTGTCTCTCTCTCTCTCTCTCTCTCTCTCTCTCTCTCTCTCTCTCTCTCTGTCTCTCTCCTCTCTCTTTCTCTTTCTCTTTTTCTCCTCTCTCTCTCTCCTCTCTCTCTTTCTCTTTCTCTCTCTTTTTCTCCTCTCTCTCTCTCCTCTCTCTCTTTCTCTTTCTCTCTCTTTCTCTTTCTCTCTCTCTTCTCTCTCTCTTCTCTCTCTCTTCTCTCTCTCTGTCTCTTTCTGTCTCTCTCTCTCTTCTCTCTCTCTCGCTCTCTCTCTCTCTCTGTCTCTCTTGCTTTCACTCACTGTTCCCTCTCTCTCTCACTCACTCACTCACTCACTCCCTTTTGTTCCCTGTCTCACTCACTCAACTTGCCACTTGTTAGATTAATTAACTGAGGTTTATAGCTCTGACACACGTTACTGTCAAACTTTAATGAGCATCTTCTTGTGAGTCTCAGCAAGTTGTGCAAACTTCTAAAAACCTTCCTGTTTTTTGTTTTTTTGGTGGTTCTTTCTATCTTTTTTTTCCTTTTCTTTCGTTGGTGTAGGTACACCACTCTATCCTACCGTGCCCCTGAGATGGTTAATCTGTATAACGGCAAGATCATCACCACCAAAGCGGATATCTGGGTAGGTACCAAAGCGGATATCTGGGTAGGTACCAAAGCGGATATCTGGGTAGGTACCAAAGCGGATCTCTGGGTAGGTACCAAAGCGGATATCTGGGTAGGTATCAAAGCGGATATCTGGGTAGGTACCAAAGCGGATATCTGGGTAGGTGTTGCATGGGCAGAGTGAACAGTGTCCCTGGCTGACAGAGGTAGAGTGGTAGTGAGGGTGAGGTGGGAGATGGTAGTGAGGGTGGGAGGTGGGATGGTGGGGTGGGAGTGAGGGTGGGAGGTGGGATGGTGGGGTGGTAGTGAGGGTGGGAGGTGGGAGGTGGTAGTGAGGGTGGGAGGTGGTAGTGAGGTGGGTAAGCAGAAATCAGCCCATTTTCTCACCTCTGCTTAGAGTGCAGAACTGTCCAATTATCTCGTTTACAGCACATCAGTGGGCGTGGGACTTTTCCCTCTTTTTTTATCCTTAAGACCTGCTTGCAAATGAGTAAGGTGTCTATGTGTGTCTGTGTGTGTGTGTGTGCGCATGTGTCTGCTTGTGTGCGTGTGAATGTCTGTGTGTGCGTGTGTATGTCTGTGTGTGTGTGTGTGCGTGTGCATGCGTGCGTGCGTGTGTGCCTGTGTGTGTGTGTGCCTGTGTGTGTCTGTGTGTGCGTGTGTATGTCTGTGCGTGCGCGTGTGTGTGTGTGTGTTTTCGTTCGTTCCAGGCCATGGGCTGCCTGCTCTATAAGCTCTGTTTCTTCACCCTGCCGTTTGGCGAGAGCCAGGTGGCCATCTGTGATGGCAACTTCACCATTCCAGACAATTCCCGTTATTCCCAGGACATGCACTGCCTCATCCGTGAGTAATTCATATGCTCTGCACATGCCTGGTCCGTCAGCCTGTGCTACGCTACTACAAACCGTCTGTAACAGCCTCAGGTTCTCACACCTGTGGCTTTGGCTCTTAGTCTGACTTACCTTAACTCTCTCTCTTTCTCTCTCTCTTTCTCTCTCTCTCTCTGTCATATACGTTCCCTCTCTCTTTCTCTCTCTCTCTCTGTCATATACTTTCCCTCTCTCTCTCTCTCTCTCTCTCTTTCTCTCTCTCTCTCTGTCATATACGTTCCCTCTCTCTTTCTCTCTCTCTCTCTCTCCGTCATATACTTTCCCTTTCTCTCTCTCTCTCTCTCTCTCTTATATACCTTCCTTCTCTCTCTCTCTCTCTGTGATTGGATGTTGTTAGGCTATATGTTGGAGCCTGATCCTGATAGGAGACCAGATATCTATCAGGTGTCATACTTTGCTTTCAAACTGGCCCAGCGGGACTGCCCTGTCCAGAACCTTAAGGTTAGTCCACCCCCAACCCCCCCTTCGCCAAGATTTCTCTCTCGATCAGTATTTGTGTCTGTCTGGCTGTGCAGGTGTTGGGGGTGAGGTCTGTCTGTGGTGTGAGTCTTGCCTTGTCTTCACCTGTTTCACAACACTGTACACATTTCTCATAAGTATGTTATACCCAACGATTCACTGATCCTGTTAACTCTCTGTGTATCTGGTTTTCTCTCTGTCACTCACAGAACTCACCCATTCCGGCAAAGCTCCCTGAGCCAATCAGAGCCAGTGAGGCGGCGGCCAAGAAGAGCCAGAGTCAAAGCAAGGCCAGGTCTGTGTGTTTGCTCAGACAGGCCTGTGCCTGTGTGTCTTTACGGTCACATAAACACTGCCCCAGTCTGTCTGCCACAGTCACAAGTCCATCCTCACCTGCTGCTGACGTGAGGCAACGTCTGTGAGAGACGTGTGTTCTTTGTGTTTTATTTTGGTTTTCTTGGGTTTTGTTTTTTTTTCGCTTTACCCACAGGCTGACTGACCCGATCCCCACCACTGAGACCTCCATCACCCCACGCCAAAGACCCAAAGCCGGCCAGTCCCAGCCCCAGCCTATAGGGGGCATTCTACCCATCCAGCCTGTGGCCCTGACTCCACGCAAACGAGCCAATCTGCCTGCTGGAGCCACACAACCTGCAGGTACCAACTCCATCCACACCAGGGTTACCCTTTTTTTTTTTTTTTTTCCATCCACAGGAACAGCTTTAAATTCTCTGAAATCTCCTTTTTTAGCCTTAGACAACAGTTAGTACCACAATTAAATCAATTTAATAAAGCATAGTGTTCCAAATGCCTGTTCCTGAAGTGGTCTGGTCCTGACCTTGACTTTTGTGGCCAGATGATGTCATCTCATTATCTGAGCTTCTTTACCTCAGTGCCTCTGGAATCCTTGTGTCCAATCACAGAGCTTTATGCAAATTCATACAACACTTTATGCAAATTCACGGATCCAGTTGCATTAGACAGGGAAGATTTATGAAACTGTCTCCTGCAAAATGCACTTCCTGTCTTTTGAAGCTGCGTTTCCTCCACAGTGAAATGACTGTTGGCGATTTAGAGTAGCCTGCTAACACACTTTCATATCACTTATACTCCAGTTCCGTTACCTGAAAGCGTTTTCATGTTGTATACATTTACAGTCTTTTCTCCAATTCTGGAAGTTAAAGCAAAATGCACATCTGTGTTCACCAGCCATTTGTGAGGTGGTGGTTTTTTGAAAATCTCATCTCAGTCTGCAGTCCTGTCCTCAGGGCAGTGGTCTGAAAATATCCTTTTCAGGGGGTCTAACAGCTGATGTTACAAAGCCAAAACCACTGAGACTTTACACACAGCAGCATTCCTGCCGTCTGAGCCTCCCACAGTAGACGATACAAGTTTGACCGCTCTGAACTGAGATACTGAAGTATGGTCTTAGATAACCGGCCTTTGCAGTGAGGTTTGCTGAGGATGTCGGGCTTGTGTGGAGTGGACTTGTTTTCCTTTTATGGAAATGTGGTAAAAGACTACACATGTGCTGTGGGCCTTGTGTTGCTGTGTTTCTGACTGACTGACTGACTGACTGACTGCCTGCCTGTCCGTGTCTCCACAGCAGTGGGCGTGAATCTGGCCCAGCCTGCCGCAGCCCTGCAGTCCCAGAAAGCACAGCCTGCCCGGACAGCCACGGCTCCCAGTCAGCCGCAACAGAAACCGGTAAGCCAGTCAGTCCCAGCACCCCAGAGTCACCCTCTACACCCCCCCCCCCCCCCCCCCCCCCCAGTCCGCTCTCCTATCACAGTCCACACCTCTCGGGGGAGTTGGGTAATGAGAACTGAGTTCTCCACAGGGTTCCCCCCCAGAGGGCTCTCAGTTCAAAAACGATGTGTTTCACTGAACTGTGGCCAGGGCTGAGATTTAACAGTCATAAAGCTGAGAGAACGCTCAGATGATTCCAGCTCGTGTCTCAAGACACTGGTTAAACTGGTTTACAACAGCTTCGTCCATAAAAAAAAAAAAAACCATTGTTTTGGCTTCTAGCCTGTGTCGTAGCGTAGAGCTAAAAGAATTTTTAAGATGGAAAATCTGATATCTTTTACGTTTAAGTAACTGAGGAGCACAGGAAGAGGGCGGGGCTTGTACAGGAGGAGTTTGGCGTGCGTCAGGACTGCTTTAGTGGCGCAGAGGGAATGGCTTTGGAGACGTGATGAAGGGGGGAAAACGGGGGGGGGGTGGACCCAGTGCCCCTGTGGTGGAGCGTGGTGTGTGTGGCAGTGTTGTAGTGCTGTGGTGTGGTATGTTTGTGTAACAGCTTGTGCAGCCAATCCAAGCCTCAGCCTCAGCAGCAGCAGCAGCAGCAGTAGCAGTGGGAGCAGGGGGCGGAGCTACACCAGCTCCTCCTACAGCCGTCAGCAGCCCCGCCCCTCAAAAAGCTGTAATTCAACCGCAGTCCAGTCCGGCCCCTCCCACCGCCCCGGCACGCAGCGCCCGGCGCAAACAGCAGCCGCAGCCCCAGCCCTCGGCCGCTCAGGCCGGAACCGGCGCCCAACCGGCTGCGGCTCCGGCCCCGGCAGCGCAGCCGGTGGCTCAACAGACGCCTGCGCAGGCGACGGCCCCGCCGGCAGCCGCGGCTCCGCAGCCCGCAGCAGTTTCCCAGCAGGCCGCGGGGCAGCCGGCCGCCATCCGAGACGAAGCAGCGGAGACGGTAACAGTCGCCCCTCCCCCCCCCCCCCCCCCCCCCCCCCCCGCCTGTGTTTGCACACTGAGCCATCACAGCAAAACCGTCACTCAACACAGTCAACGCACTGAATCCTCCTTAACACGTCCAACCAAAAGTCCTCATCACTTCATTGTGTTTCAAACCTTTGTTTTGTTTTGTTTGTTTTTTTTTTTTCCTTTGTTTGTGTTTATCCCTCTTTCACCTGGTACTAATATGTACAGATCATTGTAACGCTTTCCCTCCACGTTGTAAAATAACAAATAATAATCATAATGAACGTGATTTTGTTTCTTGTGTTTTAATGTATTATGTTCCTATTTGTTTGTTTTGGGACAAAATAATGAATAAAAAGTGTATTATTTACAAAAAGATGAGCTGTAAAAATGAATACATGGATGCTTGAGAAAGCTTATGCTGGAATTGTTGTAACTTTTGTGACTGTACAGTCTCTTAGCAGTTCCTTTGTTGTTGCTGTGGGGTTTTTTGTTTTTTTTTGGTCATCCTTTGATCTTTTGTAATGCCTCCCATCAAAATCACGAACAATGTCTTCATCCTTTTTTTCTTTCTTTTTTTTCTTTCAGTGTGTTTCCCTCCATCTCATCCTGTTTGTTTGATGTCTTTCTATTCAGTCATTTTCACTCATTCATACCTGCATTCAAATGTGCTATTCCATCTCATGCGCTCTCTCTCTCTCTCTCTCTCTTTTTTTCCTCTACCCCTCCAGCCTTCTGCTCCGGGCATTTCCCAGACCCCGCCCTCCTCTCCGAAGGCATGCCAGCGCGGCGGGCACCGGCGGATCCAGAGCGATGTGACTCACAGTGCTGTGTTTGGAGTGCCCGTCAGCCAGTCCAACCAGCAGCTGCAGGCGGCCTCGGCCCAAGCCGGACTCAACAAGTCCAAGTACGGTTCCCCGGTTCTCCTCATTACCTCATCAGAACACCACTTCCTTAGAACCGAGAGGAGCCGCCCTTTGGTTGGTGGAAGCGAGCAGAGCTGCTGATCTGGCTCCGTGCGCTGAGAAATCTCTGGTCTGGTTTTGTCTGTCTTAGGTCGGCCAGTGCCACGCCTTCCAGCTCGCCCCAGTGTTCCCAGCAGAGCGTGTACCTGCCGTCTCCTGGCAGCAGCTCCGGCGCCTCCGCGGCCCCCTCCGCTGCTCTCTCAGCCGTCAGTCTCCAAAGCCCCTCAGGCCAGGCCTCCTGGAACCCCTTTGGAGATGACAACTTCTCCAAGCTAACCGCTGAAGAGCTGCTGAACAAAGACTTTGCCAAACTAAGCGATGGTGACTTTTCGTCTTTTTTCACTGCTATTGAACAAATTCAAGTTAAAAAAAAATGCTGTGTTCTGTGTGTGTGTGTGTGTGTGTGTGTGTGTGTGTGTGTGTGTGTGCGTGCGTGCGCGTGTTTGTGATCACAGTCTAAGTTGGTGAGGTGAGGTGAGATGAGTGTATTTCTGTCCTTTGACAGACTCTGCTGAGATGCTCAGTGACTCCACAGAGAATCTCATCCCAGGGTTACAGTCTGCTCCCCCTACTGACGCCACCCCCCAGCCAGCCGGTAGGAACAGGGAGTCTCAATCCCTCTCTCTCTCTCTCTTTCTCTCTCTCTCTCTGTCTCTCTACCTCTCTCTCTCTCTCTCTCCCTCCCTCTCTCTTTCTCTCTCTCTCTCTACCTCTCCCTCTCTCTCTCTTTCTCTCTCCCTCTCTCTACCTCTCCCTCTCTCTCTCTCTACCTCTCTCCCTCTCTCTCTCTTTCTCTCTCTCTCTCTACCTCTCCCTCTCTCTCTCTTTCTCTCTCTCTCTCTCTCTCTCTCTCTCTCCCTCTCTCTCTCTACCTCTCTCCCTTTCCCTCTCTCTCTCTTTCTCTCTACCTCTCCCTCTCTCTCTTTCTCTCTCCCTCTCTCTCTCTACCTCTCCCTCTCTCTCTCTCTCTCTCTCTCTCTCTCCTGTTTTCACATGCTCATTACTGCAGTTTTAAACTGTATGTTTGCATGTTCTTCTCGTCAGAAGTGTGATGATAATCTTAATAGCTGTTCTTAGTACTTCTGCGTTTCCTTATTCCTTCACCTCACTCTGAATGTCAGCTCACGCCCCCGCCGAGCTACCATCCCACTCTCTTCTGATAATTAAGCCTGTGTAGCACTCTGTGCATGCGTGTGTGTGTGCGCATGTGCGTTTGTGTGCGCGTGTGTGTGCGCGTGTGTGTGCGTGTGTATGAGGGCCAACATTTTAGACCTCATAATGCATTTCACATTCACAGAGCTAGTTACTGTGCTGTTCTCGGAGTGCTGCACTCAAATGAAAATGCATGTTCCTTTTCTTCAGGTACAGAATGGTTTTTGTGCCTGATCTTTGACTGCTCTTAACTGGCATCTTGTTTTCTCTTACTCATTCTTTTTCAGTAGAGAGACCTGTCGATATTCTCGGTTTGGATTCAGGCACTGGGTTACTGACTGTCCCAGATCCTTTCAATGCTCCAGGTAATCAAATTTCTACCCTATCTTTCCTGTGCCCTAACCTTAATCTAATCCCTTACTTAACCATAATCTAACCCTAACCCAACCTTAGTCTAGCCTTTGCCGCTGCAATCTAACCACTACCCCTTCCCTAATCTATCATGCACCCTAACCCTACTCTATCCTCTGTCCTCTCACTAATCTAACCTCTGTTTTAACTGTAATCTGTCCTCTCCCCAATCCTAATCTATCTTCTACCCTAATCCTAATCTAACCTCTGTCTGATCCCTAGTCTAACCTCACTCCTAACTCTAATCTGTCCTTTTCCCAACCCTAATATATCCTCTGTCCTATCCCTAGTCTAACCTCTACCCTAATCCTAATCCTAATCTGTCCTCCAATAACCAGCCCTGAGATATTCATTGTTCTAACCCTAATCTAACCTCCGTCCAAACCTAGGTCTGTGTCTCTTAGCTCACGTCGTCCTCAGTCTAACACATGTGGTCTCAGTTCACTGCCAGCTCTAGCAGGAGCAGCGTCTTTCACTTACCCTTTTTTCAGTTCTCTCTCTCTCTGTTGTATCCTAGCAACAGAGAGTCCAAACGCACGCATACGAAGAGCATCTCAAGGATCTCATCTACTGATGTACTTTTGGAAATGCTCTCTAATTGCGATTGTTCTCATTCATTGGGTTCAGTTTGCTCCCTATACTTAAGCATCAGGCCCCAGCAGAGATCATTCATACCTCTTTTCCACCAAACAGGGAACGGGTTATTGAACCAGTTCCGTTCAGGATTCTTTGAACCTTGGTGACTTTTAGCGAACCAGCCCATGTTTCTGCCAGTTTGAGCGGAGCCATTGTAATCAAAGATGCGTCACCAACGGAGGACGTCGCACAATGCCCGACGGCAGTCAAGAACAGTTCGTGTTTTTGTTCGAAATTCTCTGAAGGGTTCAAAATTTGGTCGCACGAACCTGAACGAAACCCGCCCGCTGTTGGTGGACAAGGGGTTTCAGGTATTCTGCCTTGTTAGCACAGGTCTGCTTTTAAAAGTAGGGAAGCCATCGCGTTTAGACAATTTACAATTTTTACAATTTAGTTATTTGGCAGACGCTTTTTACCAAAGCGACTTACAATTGGTGCATCAGTCGGATTTCTAATACCTTCAACAGAGATCATAATAAGACTGAGCGTCAAATTGCCCTTTCGCATTGCGCCCCTGGAATACTTTTACAAACAGAAATACAAGACAAAGGTTTTTTTTTTTTTTGGTTTTTTTGGGAATGGCCACGTAACTGGCCAGCTGGAGAATGGTTCAAACGCACTTCAGTGAGTACACGCATTTATGTGAGTGGAACTCGTACCGGGGTTGTACCAGGAACTGTGTGGTAAGCATGAGGGCTTTCAGGTGCCGTTGGGAAGAGTGATAAAACAGTAGGATGGCCTGGGTCTCTTTTTGCTGTGGAGTACATTATGTGAGACCCACATGCTGGTGCACATGTGTCTCCAGTGCTGTCCCCTCAACCATTACACGCAATCGTCTCATGCACTTGACTGGTTTCCTTTCATCTGCTTTGAACCCTTGTTCATTCATCAGCTCTTGAAATGACCCCCCCCCCCCCCCCCCCCCCCTCAATGTTCTAGCCACTTTGCTCCTCTTAAACTCTACCTGTAACAGTGTAACAATTTTCTCTCGCTCTCTCTCTCTGTCTCTCTCTCTCTCTCTTTCTCTCCCTCTCTCTCTCTTTCTGCACTCCTTTCTAATGGCTGCTTTCCATGGCTGACTCTCAGAGAAGTTGATAGAGGGGTTGAAGTCTCCAGAGACCTCTCTGATGCTGACTGATCTGCTGTCCATGGCAGACCCTTTTGACAGCTCTTTGGAGGATGCCAGAGACGGTAACGGCCAGTGTGTCTGTGTGCTGTCTCCCAAACCCCTACCCTCACCCCTACCCTCACCATTACCCCTACCCTCACCATTACCCTACTCTCACCATTACCCTACCCTCACTGTGACGTTTCACAGTTACAAGTCGACAGTGTGTCTGTGTGCTGTCTCCCAAACCTCTACCCTCACCATTACCGTACCCTCACTGTGATGTTTCACAGTTACAAGTCGATGGTGTGTCTGTGTGCTGTTTCCCAAACTGCATCAACCCCTACCCTCACCTTTACCGTACCCTCACAGTGACGTGTCACAGTTACAAAAGAAAGTGCTGTGCTCACAGAGACGGTTTTCACAGAAGGGAAGTGTGCAAGTCGGATTTTCCATGTTTGACCAATAGTTGACTGGTATGAACAAATGATTAACTATAAGTGGCGTAAGCGTGACAAGCACAAAGACCTTGATTGATCAGAAGACCATATGTTCCGTTTGAAACTAGTTGTACATGTGACAATGATTGATTTCTGGATTCTTTCAGTGAGTGTCTGCGTGTGTGTGTGTGTGTCGGTCTGTATGTGTGTGTGTGTCGGTCTGTATGTGTGTGTGTGTCGGTCTGTGTGTGTGTGTGTGTCGGTCTGTGTGTGTGTGTGTGTCGGTCTGTGTGTGTGTGTGTGTCGGTCTGTGTGTGTGTGCGTGTCAGTCTGTGTGTGTGTGTGTGTGTTTGTTTGCGTCTGTGTGTGTGCGTGCACACTCTTCTTAAATGCCATTCTCTGTCTCTTTGCGAGACAGATGCAGGTAGTTTTTCCAGTTACCATCTGACTCCAACATGTTAAAAAAATTCAGAGTGCATAAACCCTGTGTCGTGCTCTGCACATTACGTGTCATCAGGTACAGTGATCTAAGGGTTGTCTATCGTTTTTCTCAGACTGAATCAGGTGTGTCTGATTGATTGCTCATTCCTCATTCTCTCTTGCTCTCTCTCTCCCCCTCTCTTTCTCTTTGTCTCTCTCTATCTTGCTCTCTTCCCTTCTCTCTTGGTCTTGTACTCTCTCTCTCTCTCTCTCTCTCTCTCTCTCTCTCTCTCTCTCTCGCTCTCTCTCTCTCGCTCTCTCTCTTGCTCGCTCTCTCTCTCTTCCTCTCGCTCTCTCTCTCTCTCTCTCTCTCTTCTTCTCGCTCTCTCTCTCTCTCTCTCACCCTCTCCCTCTCTCTCTCTGTCCCCCCCCCCCTCTCTTTCTCTCCTCCAGGTAAGGCAGAGCTGGTTGTGGACTCTCTGATCCCTGGTTTGGAGGCTCCTCAGACACAGTTCCAGCCAACCCAACCCGACACAGGCCCTGCCAGCCTTCCTGGTGAGTCTTCCCCGTCCACACTCACGCCTTTCAGCTTCAGCCCAGCACCAATCTGTCTGTCCCTGAGCTTGCCAAACTTCAGCTAAGGAAAACCGGCCGTGTTTTTCATATCAAGGACACTTGGTTTTATGACGAGCAGACGGTTCTTGGAGATCCTGTAGTTCTGGAACCGTTTCTAGGACTTTTCGTTCTTTGTTCTCACATTTCCGTTCCTTCATGGAATGTCACACCTGAAGGTGAAGCATGCTGTCGTCGTTCTGTGTTGACCCGTGTCCTCCCTGACCTCACACCACTCTCAGCCCATGATCCTCTTCTCTCTCTTCTCCAGACTCTCTGGGCGGGAACGCCGCGTTGCTGGCCTGCCCACTACCCACTGGCCCCGCCCCCTGCGTGGACGAGCTCGCTCCGGTCTCCGGTGGTCCGGCCCAGAGCGTGCCGGGTAAGATCAGTCACCGTCTGACACACACACACACACACACACACACACACACACAGAGTCTAGTCAGATATCCCAGTGGAGCAAACAACGTTTCCTCTCTTGGCTCCTCCCTGTTTAGAGATTTCGTCTCTCTGCGGTTATTTCATTTTGATTTTGATTCTAAACTGTGGCAGCAATGTGTTTGTTTGTTTGTCTGTCTGTTTATTAATTGATTGAATGATTGATTTAGCATGTCGTACGTGCTTTCAGTTAGAGGTCTCCTTACTTCAGTCAGAGGTCTCCTTACTTCAGTCAGAGGTCTCCTTACTTCAGTCAGAGGTCTCCTTACTTCAGTCAGAGGTCTCCTTACTTCAGTTAGAGGTCTCCTTACTTCAGTTAGAGGTCTCCTTACTTCAGTGTCAAGCCTGCGTCTCTGGATTTCTCATCCACTAAATCTGATTTAGTCTCTGGAATCAGAATGTCCTAATCACCAGCGACTTCTGTCTTTTCCCTTCTCAACCTGTTCCCTCAACCTCCTTTTCTCCTCCTCCTCTAACCCCTGTCCTCCCCATCACAGACTCCTCTTGTCTCATCTCAGGCTTTGAGCCTCCTCCCGGTAAAGAGAAGACTACTGAGGAGGAGTTTGACCCCATCCCAGTGCTGGTCTCGAAAAACTCTCAAGGTGAGGCCACACACCCACAGAGCAGAGAAAGGGAGAGAGAGAGAGAGAGAGAGGAGGAGGTGGCAGATCACTCCATCCCTCTCTCCCTCCATCTCCTGATCTCTGCTCCTGGTCATTGCCTGATAGGGCTAAGGAGGAGCTCTCTGCGTTCTTGACTCTGGAGCTCCTACGGTGAAGGGTGTGTGTGTGTGTGTGTGTGTTTAGTGCTGGTACGTCCTGTTCAGAGGAAATGTTTCATCAGATGCATGCCTGTGCCTGTGCCTGTGGTCTTATTGCAAGAGATCATGGAAAAAGCTCTACTTATCCTCTCTCTCTCTCTTTCTCTCTCTCTCCCTCTTTCTCTTTCTTGCTTTCTTGCCCTCTCTGTCTCTCTCCCTCCCTTCCTTCTGCGTTTCTTTTATCTTGGGCTACCCCCCCACCCCCAATTCCTTCCTGTCCTCTAACCTGCCTGCTGGTCTGGTCTGGTCTGGTCTGGTCTGGTTCAGGAGGCCACTCACGCAGTAGCAGTGGCAACTCAGAGTCCAGCCTGCCCAGTCTGGCCCGCTCCTTACTGCTGGTGGATCAGCTCATCGACCTGTAATACCGCTCACCTCTTCTGCCTCCAGAGCCGGAGTCCACTGCAGCATCAGTCCGCTGGCATTCAGTCTGCTTTTCTCTCACTGCTCACGCTCCATGGCCTTTATCGCCTTCATCAGCTTCATCTTCCTCTCCCTGCCACCATCGCTCTGACCGCTCTCTCCACCCCCCACCCCCCCCTTTCTTCTCCGATTCAGTCTTCAGACATTCCATCTTTAGTTTTCCTTCTCTGAGTGCTTCATTCTTTTTTTTTTTTTCCCGTTGTTCTTTTCTTCTCCTTATCTCTGTCATTCTTCTCATACGTACGAGAAGCGTTCTCCCCCTAAACCTTGCCGTTGGATAAACCGCTCCGTAGTTTTCTGGACTAAGAGTGCCACTGTAAGACTACACGGCCGGTCCTGACCCACTTCTGTTGGTTTTGTGCTTTGTAACTATGCTTTTAAAATTCCTCCGTCACACGCGCTAGGCAGGAGCTGAGTCTAACCCAGTGCGTTTTACTGATAACCGTGGTTGTATCTTACTGATAACCGTGGTTGTCTTAGCTTTAAAAGCACCCCGCTCTTTTTCTCTTGGTCGGAGTTAGTTGGTGTTGACTTTATGATCTCAGCCCGGTGCCGTCCAGTGCTGCAAATTGCACTTTCCGTAAGAGCCGGCCGTGGTCTCGGTCCAGACAGGAGCCGTTTTCCTGAGGTCGAGGCTTTGGCGGTGATTTACAGCGGTTCACTTCCTGTGGCTGCTCTGTGAAGCGCGTCGTCTTGCGACCTGAATTCCCAGTACTGAAAAAGACAGATTCAGCACCGAGGAGGAGTCGCTCCTCAAACAGGCTGGGTTTTTTTTTTTTTTTTTTTTTCCTGCTTCAGCTATGTGAGAAACACCACTGAATAATTAAACACAGAAGAAAAATCCATTTAAAAAACCCTAACCAAACATTAGACGAGCTTCTTTTTCACTCTGGTCTGTAAGTTTATCAGGCAGGGAGACTGCTTTTACCACCTCACACAATAACCCTCCATCACCCCCATTCTTCATCAGCCACTTCACTGCACTGTAAATAAATTCTCCCCACCCTCTATGTTCACCCCCCCCCCCCCCCCCCCCTTCCCGAAATCCTGTAAATTGTTGCACATCTGCAATATTTGACTCCAGTCTGATCCATTAGTGCTATGATCCTGTGTAAAAAAACAAACAAACAAAAAAAAATCAGATGTTTCTTGTTTTCTCCCATAGTAGACATTATGAAGATTATTTTGAAGTATATTTCATATACATACATATACATATATATATAATATATATATATATAGTTAAGGTTCTATGTGAGTATGAGTAGCGTGTCAGAGAATGAATGTATGAATTGAGTCTCGACATACAGATAGAGATAAATGTATTTTATTCTTATGGTAATGTTAAGAAAAATCTGGAACCGCCATGTTCTGTGTGTGGAACTGTGTTTGCGAATGTAAAGTAACCTTTCTTCA
Organism: Chanos chanos; assembly: GCF_902362185.1. NCBI lineage: Eukaryota > Metazoa > Chordata > Actinopteri > Gonorynchiformes > Chanidae > Chanos > Chanos chanos. Next base: position 56,650,314 of record NC_044497.1, read on the forward strand.
GTCTTTGGGTTTTTTTCCTTCTTCTTTTCCTCCAAATGTACACATGTTGATATATTAATTCAGTCAAACAGTGGAGAGAGGACAATCCTAAAACTGATCTCTGCAGGCTTCCGTAGAGCCCGCCCTCATGTTGTCAGATCTGATCGCAAGTGAATTATTCACTTTTTTATTTGCTGTTGTTGTTGTTGTTGATGTTGCCGTTGTTGTTGTTTTGAAGTTTCCTTCCTTCAGTGGACAGGCAGATGTTGACATGATTGCACATGCATACAATCCTGTCTGTTTTTAGGGACTACATTACCCATTCTGCCCAGCTAAACAAACACCGCTGATGCTTTTGATGGATTATACAGCCAAGCTTTCTGCGCAGGTCTCCTGCAAACAACAGACACATATGGAAGCATGACTGTGTTTCTCTATAGGATCTTATGATGTGTTTGTGATCAGTGTTATGATCGGTACTGTCTGTCCGTGTGCGTGCGTGTGTGTGTGTGTGTGTGTGTGTGTGTGTGTGCGTGCGTGTGTGGCTGTAAGGTTAATTAATAAGTAGTCGTAGTTGTTGGAAGTGGTGTGGTTGATGTGTCTTTGACTTGGCCAACAGCTGCTTGGACTGAAACGACAGAGCAGCTCTGATCTGAGAAGCACAGGTTTCCTTCTGTCACAGTCACATTGCGTTGTGTGAAAGACATGCTTATGTAGGGATCTGACTGATCCTGAAACAGTCTGGTCACATAGGAACACGGTGTTCGCCTGGTGTTTGTGTGGAAGACATGCTTGTGTAGGGATCTGACTGATCCTGAAACACCTGGTCACGTAGGAACACAGTGTTCTACTGGTGTTTGCGTTCACCTTAAAGGGGAAGATGTCTCTTTTGACATGTGGGTTCACTCTGTATAAAGAAAAAAAACCCTTACCTCGCCATCTCCTGTTACATCCGTTTTTATTATTATTTATATTGTTTATTTATTTATTTGTTGTGTATCTTTGACCAAAAACACGTTCATTTTTTTCCGTTATGACTTAAAATATACTCAAAGCCACATCCATTGGCTGTACCATTAACAGTGTGTTCTGTGTCAATAATGAATTTCCAGATTTCCAATTTGTCAAATGAGTTTAAAAGAGAGAAAAAAAATGAGGTTGGTAGTGGGGGGGGGGGGGGGTTTCTGAGTACTGTGTAGCCGTGTTGATACTGTTCCCCCTCATTCTCACAGGACACAGGACAGACAGGCATGTTTTACTCATGATCCCTCAGACAGGACCACAGCACGGTGGTGTACACAGTTAAAAACCCAAAAACAAGCTGACAGAAGATATGACAGAGATCATTTTAGCGGCTTAAGTAAAAGGACGCAGTTGTCAGAACGGGCCCGTATATCAGTGCTGTGTCTCAGTGGTCGACTACCATCAGGCCCACATCCTGCATCCTCGACCCCCGTGTACGTCTGTACCGTGTAGACCGGTTTTGAGAAAATCAAACGTTGTTTTTAGGCGAGAGTGAAGCGTGCGAGTGAGTGGACAGCGTCGTGCTCTGACTGACATGTCATCCCTGTTTAAAGCTGCGTCCTGCTCTGACTGACATGTCATCCCTGTTAAAGCTGCGTCCTGCTCTGACTGACATGTCATCCCTGTTAAAGCGGCGTCCTGCTCTGACTGACATGTCATCCCTGTTAAAGCTGCGTCCTGCTCTGACTGACATGTCATCCCTGTTAAAGCTGCGTCCTGCTCTGACTGACATGTCATCCCTGTTAAAGCTGCGTCGTACGCTGACTGACATGTCATCCCTGTTAAAGCTGCGTCCTGCTCTGACTGACATGTCATCCCTGTTTAAAGCTGCGTCCTGCTCTGACTGACATGTCATCCCTGTTAAAGCTGCGTCCTGCTCTGACTGACATGTCATCCCTGTTAAAGCTGCGTCCTGCTGTGGGACCACGCGTTCTCGTCAGCCCTGTTCCGTTTCGTGCTTCTCCACGTTCTCGTGCTAACCTATGCAATCCTGTCGTTATCATCTCCTCCCACACAGCACCAACAACCACACCTGCCATTCCTGCTACAGCACCAACAACCACACCTGCCATTCTTGCGACAGGTCTCGCCTCGTGGCTCCAGCCGCAGTGTTGGGAAAATCAAAGAGTTTTTGTGTGCTGGGGTTGTGTTTTGTTTTTGTTTTCGTTTTTATTTTCGTTTTTGTTTTTGTTTTTGTTTTTCTCCAGAGATAATGATATTTGTGTACCTGGTCCTCCTGAAGGTTTGAAAACTCGTTGGTCTCTGTAGCAGACACCCAAACCTGTGTTAAATAAGTGATTCAATGTGCACCTTCAATTTTTGCGGAGGAAAAAAAAAAAGAGAATGAGAAGAGAAGAGAAAAGGGGGTGTTGAATAAATATGTAAATGTGAAAGAAAAAAAAAACATGTCCACTTCATTTCTTGGTTTGAGTGAACATCCCTTCCTCGCCCATTCAGACACAGTAATTACGCTGTTGCCAATGTGAGCTGAATATATTTAAAGACAGCGGTTCTCAGAAGCAGACCGGCCTTGGGCATTGTGACGTTGAGCTCAGCGTGGCTCAGTGGAGGTGTTGGTGTCGACGGCCAGTGATGTGTGTTATCTGATCAGAGTATTCAGATCTTAAACTTAAACTTAAAAACGTAATCTGTTTAAGGCAGTAGGTCAGTTTCCCCTGATGTGTTCAGTCTGAGGATGAGACAGACACTACACAGGCCTGATGTGTTCAGTCTGAGGATGAGACAGACACTACACAGGCCTGATGTGTTCAGTCTGAGGATGAGACAGACACTACACAGGCCTGATGTGTTCAGCGTTGGGCTGAGACAGACACTACACAGGCCTGATGTGTTCAGCGTTGGGCTGAGACAGACACTACACAGGCCTGATGTGTTCAGCGTGGGGATGAGACAGACACTACACAGGCCTGATGTGTTCAGTCTGGGGATGAGACAGACACTACACAGGCCTGATGTGTTCAGCGTGGGGCTGAGACAGACACTACACAGGCCTGATGTGTTCAGCGTTGGGCTGAGACAGACACTACACAGGCCTGATGTGTTCAGCGTTGGGCTGAGACAGACACTACACAGGCCTGATGTGTTCAGCGTTGGGCTGAGACAGACACTACACAGGCCTGATGTGTTCAGCGTTGGGCTGAGACAGACACTACACAGGCCTGATGTGTTCAGCGTTGGGCTGAGACAGACACTACACAGGCCTGATGTGTTCAGCGTTGGGCTGAGACAGACACTACACAGGCCTGATGTGTTCAGCGTTGGGCTGAGACAGACACTACACAGGCCTGATGTGTTCAGCGTTGGGCTGAGACAGACATTACACAGGCCTGATGTGTTCAGCGTGGGGATGAGACAGACACTACACAGGCCTGATGTGTTCAGCGTGGGGATGAGACAGACACTACACAGGCCTGATGTGTTCAGCGTGGGGCTGAGACAGACGTTACACAGGCCTGATGTGTTCAGCGTGGGGATGAGACAGACACTACACAGGCCTGATGTGTTCAGTCTGGGGATGAGACAGACACTACACAGGCCTGATGTGTTCAGCGTTGGGCTGAGACAGACACTACACAGGCCTGATGTGTTCAGCGTTGGGCTGAGACAGACACTACACAGGCCTGATGTGTTCAGCGTTGGGCTGAGACAGACACTACACAGGCCTGATGTGTTCAGTCTGGGGATGAGACAGACACTACACAGGCCTGATGTGTTCAGTCTGGGAATGAGACAGACACTACACAGGCCTGATGTGTTCAGCGTTGGGATGAGACAGACACTACACAGGCCTGATGTGTTCAGTCGGGGGATGAGACAGACACTACACAGGCCTGATGTGTTCAGCGTTGGGCTGAGACAGACACTACACAGGCCTTAGGCAGAGAGGAAATGTAGGGAATGATGACATGAAAGACACAATCACTGATATTATAGACCTTCCCTCTGAATTCAACAAGAAGTCTCAGTCTTTTTAAATAGCTTTGCATTGCTCTATGCCTTGACAAAATAAGACGTGTGTGTGTGTGTGTGTGTGTGTACACACACACACACACATACATATGTGTATAACACATATCAGGGTTTCGCCTAGGATTTTTTTTCTTGCTGGTCCAGTGTCTGGAAAGAATTTATTTTACCAGACAAATTGGAAACTTACTGGTCATGTTTCAATAACAGTCTATGTTACAAGCGCAAATATAATTCACACATAGGTGTATATTACGAAAGTATGACAACGACCTCAAATCAGTTTGACTATTGAATGAACTAGTAATGCTTAAGCAAAGCAAACAGTAGCCTAACAACCGAGCAAAACCTCAACAGTAGCCGCTAAAATGTAGGCTGTTACGAAACATTTGTAACCGGTAACATCTGTAGTCCGTTCAAAAAATAGGCTGGGCCTACATGGCATCAAATGTAACCTGTAGGCTGTCAGGTAGCATTTTATGTTCTCCATTTTTTCATTGCGGCAAAGTCCTCTGCATCCAACTCTAAATCAAATGTGTCCAGTTTGTCTTTGCAGCTTGCAATTTGCATAAGCTGCGTCCCTCTCTCCTACTCCAGACAGCTTCACAGCGGCATCTTAGTCCGATTCTGCAGGGAGAAACCTGTAGGCTGTTAATAGGCTGTTTCACACACGTCCTGTTTCGGAAGAGCCTTTGCTATGGCTACTTTTTTATGAGCATTATTGCCGGATATTTTGAGCGGCAAGTTTTTAATTGATCTGTTTTTTATAAATTTTGCCGGTAAAAAAAAATGGTAATTACCGGCTAACGGAAAACCTAATATTAATGTGTATATATACATGTACACGCACACACACACACAGCATGTATATAGACTATATATATATATATATATATATATTTATACATAGACGGGTGACAAATTAAAGGAATAATCTGAATAAAAGGAATGCAGGTGCTTCCACACAGGTGTACTGCATGGAACAAGTGAGCCATTAACATCCAGTCATGTTCTATGGTATATATAAAAATCCTGAGGACCAGGTGATCAAGATGGCAAGAGGAGAAGATCTAAGTGACTTTGAAAGAGGGTTCGTTGTTAGGGCACGGTTGGCAGGAACTTCAGTCACAAAGACTGCTCAGCTGGCTAGTGTCTCAGTAGGAACAGTGACTAGAGTGACCTCTGCATTTAGATCTATGGGAAAGACCTGAGTAAACAGGGCGGGAATTGTGATGGACAGCGCACATCTGATGACGGTGATACTCATGCTCGTTAGTGTGATATGTAGGGAAAAAACAGAAGGGCAGCTCTCCCTCAGGTGGCTGAGAACGTCATCGCAGGACGTGATCAGACTGTGTTAGTATGGACAGTCCGTCCATAGTTACACAGAGAGGGATATTACAGCAGGGCTGCAATGCATTAACCCCTCATTACAAAGATGAATGCACATTTGAGAGTTCGGTGGTGTGAAAACCATAGGCACTGGTCTACAGAGATGTGGGAAAAAAAAGTGATGTGGCCATATGAGTCATCCTTCACCATATTCTCAACATGTGGGCCAGTGCATGTGTGGCATACACCTAGAGAACAGTGCAGGCCTGAATGCTTGGCCCCCACAGTGAGGGTGACTCTGTTATACTGTGGGGGGGCATTGTGCTGGCATGGTTTGGGTTCACTTGTTCCCTCAGAGGGAAGGGTCACTGCAAATCAGTACAAAGTTGTTCTGAGTGGTCACCTTTATGCCATGCCGAAACATTTTTATCCTGATGGGAGTGGTCTCCTCCAGGATCACAGTGACCACATCCATAGGGCACGAGGGGTCACTGACTGGTTTGTTGAGTATGAAAATGATGTGAATCATATGCCATGGACTTCGCGGTCACCAGATATCCACCCAATCGAACACCTATGGGAGGTTTTGGACCGATGTGTCAGACAGCGCTCTCCACCACCATCATCACAACACCAAATGAGGGAATGTCTTTCGGAAGAATGTGGGTCCATCCCTCCAGTAGAATTCCAGAGACTTGTAGAATCTATGCCAAGGCACGTTGAAGCTGTTCTGATGGCACATGGTGGCCCAACACCTTACTAAGACACTTTGTGTTGGCTTTTCCTTTAATTTGTCACCCGTGTGTGTGTGCGAGTGTATGTGTGTATATATATATATATATATATGTCGGCGTATAACTCAATGGAAACACATTGGCTCTCATGAACAGTCAGAGGAACAGCTGTTCGGAGCTGGCTCTCATGAACAGTCAGAGGAACAGCTGTTCGGAGCTGACACTCATGAACAGTCAGAGGAACAGCTGTTCGGAGCTGACACTCATGAACAGTCAGAGGAACAGCTGTGTGGAGCTGACGCTCGTGAACAGTCAGAGGAACCGCTGTGTGGAGCTGACGCTCGTGAACAGTCAGAGGAACAGCTGTGTGGAGCTGACACTCGTGAACAGTCAGAGGAACAGCTGTGTGGAGCTGACACTCGTGAACAGTCAGAGGAACAGCTGTGTGCAGCTGACACTCGTGAACAGTCAGAGGAACAGCTGTGTGCAGCTGACACTCGTGAACAGTCAGAGGAACAGCTGTGTGGAGCTGACGCTCGTGAACAGTCAGAGGAACAGCTGTGTGGAGCTGACACTCGTGAACAGTCAGAGGAACAGCTGTGTGGAAGCTCAGGTGCTCTGTTACAGAGCTAACACCACAGACCTTTTTTTGGTCATAATGTTGAAAATCCATTATAAAATGAACTATTTAACTCTCAAATGGAGGTTATTTTATCTGGCTTTAGAACATGAAGTGAGCGTGAACAGTCTAGGGAAGGTTTTTAATTAAGTGAATAACGGTAATGGTGATTTATTGGTTTAATAATAGTGTGTGAGCGTAAGCAGTTAGACCAGGCAGGAAGGAAAGAATGTTTACTAACACAGAATGTGAGAAATGAACTCGTGCCCCAGGGCTGGAAATTCTTTTATCTCCCGCTGTTGGTATTATTATTCAAAAAACATCGTTAAAAAGAAAAGAAAAAACCCTCAAACAAACAAAAACACACACACACACACACAAACAGATCTCTGTTATTTGTGTTTACTTCAGTTTCACAACCTCTCTCTATGCATGGATTGCTTGCACATGGAGTTAGACAAAGTTTATGTTAATGTAACGTATGCCTTGAGACACGGTTTGAACGCTGTCTCCACTCTCTGACTGCTCTGACTCACTCTGATTAACTGCTAACTCTAAATCACACTCTCCTGGGGCGGCTTACCAACACAACTTTACTCTCTCTCTCTCACTCCAGGTAAGGCCTGTACACTCCGTCTCTCAGTTCTCTGTTGTCTCACTGTGCAGTGTTCTGTCATTCACCCCTCTCTCTCTCTCTCTCTCTCTCTCTCTCTCCCCCCCCCTCTCCCTCCCTCTCCCTCCCTCCCTCCCTCTCCCCCCCCTTCTCTCTCTCTCTCCCTCCCTCCCCCTCTCTCTCCCTCTCTCTCTCTCTCCCCCTCCCTCCCTCCCTCTCCCCCCCCCCCCCCCCCCCCCTCTCTCTCTCTCTCTCTCTCTCTCTCTGACCATCTGCATTCCATCTTTTGGCTCATGCTCTTATCTGAGGGGGCTTAGAGTTTTTAACTTTCTGTGTCAGAGGTCACACACTCCTCATTCAGTCAGCACCCTGTCATGCCCAGGGTTCGAATCTAAAGGTGCCTGGTCACTGAGCCACCAACCCCTAGCGCCACCTAGTGGCCCACTGTATTCCTGTTTAATTACTGGGAGCACCATTCAGGTGTAGGCTGAACTGAAAAGCCTGGCGTGGTGTGTGTGTGTGTGTGTGTGTGTCGTGGCCGTATCAGAGAGATTGAGGAGAGATTTGTTGAGGCTGTGATGAAGTTTGGATGGTGGTGTCATGGCTGCAGGAGTGTTTTGGGCTCCAGCTGCTACTTTAGACTTTAGACCCTCTGATACGAGAAAGGCCCTTCAACAGACCTCCCTCCCTTTCAATCATTCTCCATCATCCTGTCTCTTTTATTTTCATTTTCAAAGTGCGTCTTTCTGAGTTACGCGATTCTGTGCCATTGAGTATTCCATACCATACTCTTTGTCTCATCCTGAATTCATATTCCATGAGAAGTAGAGCATGTGTTTTTTTTGGTTTTGGGGTTTTTTTTTTTTCCTTTTCTCACGTCACATTTGCCCCTGATTTGACTCATGGTTAGTGAATTTCTAATGAATGAATTTGACGGTCAGTGAATTTCTAATGAATGAATTTGACGGTCAGTGAATTTCTAATGAATGAATTTGACGGTCAGTGAATTTCTAACAAATGAATTTGATGGTTAGCGAATTTCTAATGAATGAATTTGATTTGACGGTCAGTGAATTTCTAACGAATGAATGACGGTCAGTGAATTACTAACGAATGAATTTGACGGTCAGTGAATTACTAACGAATGAATTTGACAGTCAGTGAATTTCTAATGAATGAATTTGACAGTCAGTGAATTTCTAACGAATGAATTTGACAGTCAGTGAATTTCTAACGAATGAAATTTGACAGTCAGTGAATTTCTAACGAATGAAATTTGACAGTCAGTGAATTTCTAACGAATGAATTTGACAGTCAGTGAATTTCTAATGAATGAATTTGACGGTCAGTGAATTACTAACGAATGAATTTGACGGTCAGTGAATTACTAACGAATGAATTTGACGGTCAGTGAATTACTAACGAATGAATTTGACGGTCAGTGAATTTCTAACGAATGAATTTGACAGTCAGTGAATTTCTAACGAATGAATTTGACAGTCAGTGAATTTCTAACGAATGAATTTGACAGTCAGTGAATTTCTAACGAATGAAATTTGACAGTCAGTGAATTTCTAACGAATGAATTTGACAGTCAGTGAATTTCTAATGAATGAATTTGACAGTCAGTGAATTTCTAATGAATGAATTTGACAGTCAGTGAATTTCTAACGAATGAATTTGACAGTCAGTGAATTTCTAAGCAGCCTTTCCTCTGCTCTGTGCAGATGAGTTGCTGGGAGTGAACGGCTACGACCCGGCGTCAGGTGGGAGCGGTGGCCATGGCTCTCTCCAAACACCCGGGGAAGACGGGAGGAGCCACGGAAAACACGGCGAGGACGCGACCCGTCGCCCCTGCGGCGACCCCAGGCCGCTCCCGCTCGGCTCCGAGGTGACGAACTCAGTGACCCTCGTAGGTTCCAACGGAGCCTCTCAAGCCCCGCCCACAGCCCGAGATCACCCCTCCCCGCTGGACGTGTTCTCCAGCGCTCCCTTCTCCGTCGGCGGGGGGGGCAGGCAGGACGTGTTCAGCACCGCCCCGTTCCCGCCGTCCCAGCCGACGGCCCTGAAGCCCGACGTCTTCCTTCAGGCGCCGTTTGGAAGGAGGAGAGAGACGGCGGCGGCAGGCGGTCATCCGCTCCATCACCCAGCCCAGGCCCCTCTTCAAATGATGGCGCCCCCCAGTGGCCAAGAGCAGGACATCACGGCCGGTCCCGTCAGCCAGCCCATCGGTCTGCACGCGCAGGCGAAGTTTCCCCGCTGTGTCGACGCCCCTCTGCCCCAGCAGCCAATCGCAGCCCACCGTGTGGTGTCCAGCGTAGGCCAGCAGGCGGCCGTCGGCTCGGTCCCCGTCGGCCCGCTGCACTCCTGGACCGTCGGGGTGCGAGCGGTGATGGACCCTTTTTTGGCCGCGCCCTTTCAGCCCAGATGTCCGCAGGGGAAACCGTAAGGGCTCTCTGCCGCCTCCTGGGGAGCAGTGAAAAAAAACCAAGCTCCAATCACAGACCCCACCCACACAGTGACACAGACCCCACCCACACAGCAACAGACCCCACCCACACAGCCACACAGACCACACCCACACAGTGACACAGACCCCACCCACACAACCACACAGACCCCACCCACACAGCCACACAGACCACACCCACACAGCAACACAGACCCCACCCACACAACCACACAGACCCCACCCACACAGACCCCACCCACACAGCGACAGACCCCACCCACACAGCGCCAGCAGGACAGTCGACGAGAGCACTTTTCATCCTGGTCCTTTGGTCGCCCTCCCTGCCCTGAGCCCATTACAGACATGCCCCTGTTCTGCATCTAGACCATGTGATTCAAAGGATCCACCGCTGGAAGACGACTCCACACACCCTCTCAGACTAACACAGGGGCTGTCCGTAGTCCAGGGAATTGGCATATCCAAAGTAGGAGAAAGGGAATTTTTTTTTTTCTTTTTTTTTTTCAAAGATTCGGTGCTTAATAATTAGCTGATTGGTTGATTGAATTAGGCATGCTTGTTCAGAGCAGAAAGACAGATGCGTTAGGCAGTGGAGCGTGGACTTGGATTGAGACTCACTGCTCTATGGGACGGTTGTTTAAATTTTCGCCTACCTCAGCTCTCTGACTCCAGTCAGGTTGTAGCGTTAGCGCATTCACTGCACTTTATCTCAAGTTCCCTGCCGCCTGTACTCCATTCTATAAAATGACAACACGGTATTAAAAATATAGGTCACCATCATCTAATTTTCTTTTTTTCTTTTTACTCTTCTTTCTTTTCTTTTCTTTTTTTTTTTTTGGACATAGCTCTCAATGTATACCATTTTTGTATCATTTTGTTAAATTAATATTATTTGACCATTATAACCATTGCAGTATTATTTTACATATTACCAAAAATAAAACTCGGGAAGAGGACATTTTTATGTGAAAAGGTCTTGACTTGACTGTGTGGTGTTGACTCGTATCATTCTCATCAGAACTTGCTGTTTAATTCAGGTCCCGATCCTGGAGGTGTCACAGCCCGGCTCGTTTTAGCTCTGTCCCTGATGTGAGACACCTGTTTCAGCTCTAACGGGGGGGCTTGAGAATTAGCCTGATGAGTTGAGGCAGGGAGGGGGTCACGCTGTGGACCTCATGGAGCTGCGCTGGGAAGCGCTGAGTCACACCCTCTGCTAATCACTGCCGCAGCTGAGCTCTTCTAATTGGCTGTGAAAGTGAAAAAAAAAACCAACCTCAAAAACCACATTAGAAGTTAACATTTGTTACTTGTCAGTGTTAAAGAGGGAGGCTTTGTGTGCTTCTCAGAGCACAGGCCGCTGACCTTACTGTCAGAATAGACCTTACATTTCCATCAATACTACGCTTAGCTACTGTGGCCTTCTCTATACTGAATAATGAGTTTACAGCCATGAGAGGCTGTTTTAGCACGACTGTCCGACTCTCGAACACAAGGCACTGAAGACTTCTTCAGTAAGGACACGCTCAAAGTACGCTGGACCGCTTCACCAAGAACACATTCAAGGTAACGTAGAGTTTCTTCATTCAGGCAGGAGTGAGCGCAGTGTTAGTCACACACCGTCGTCTGGGCTGGTTCACAACGTCAGGCCCCTACGCATTGTGATGTTTCCTGTTTAAATTTTCATTTTCATCGCCTTTTATTGAACAGCAATAGGGCCGTAGAGAATGTCGTTTTTTTTTTTTTTTGAGGCCTCCGTGTCAGAGCGAGGCTTCGAAAAGACAGGTCGCGTTACGCAACAAGACTGGAACAGTTTGGTCATAGACAGATTTACAGCAGCAAGAAGAAGGTCACAGATGTTCAAACCAGCAGCTGTCCAGCACTTAGAGGCGATCTCGAAGTGTGCCGTCTGTGATTTGAACCCTCGACCCTCTGGTTCACGTTGTGGAGCCCCTAAGCTGTATGTATTAGTTTGAGTTCACTGGTTTTGTAAGGTGTGTTAGAGACAACCCAAATTCATCTCCCCTAAGAACCCTTCAGTTCTGTTAGAAAGGACTGTGTGTTTCTGTGTTACACAATATACTCTCTATCCATTCTGTGTGTTCCATTTAAACTGTAGGTTTATGTCTCCTCAAAACCAGCCCCTACCACTGAGAGAGACCTTTGGACCGAAGCGAGAATTTTTCGGAATGGAGACTCATTTTTAGATTTATTTCAGATGAAAACAACCCATGATTGATCTGCACACACACACGACAGAGTTGTCAGGCTGTAGCCTGTGGAAGTGTAGAAACAGTCTAAACACTGACGCACATAATAAATGGGAGGGAAAAAAAAAATCCCTGGTTATTACTAATAGAGAAGTTTTACCATCTCCAGAGCCTTTTACCTAAAGCCTGGCCCACGCGTGACTGGGCAGTCCGACTCCTGGCCCGGTCTCTGGTGAGTACACACTGGTTCTTGGGGACGAGGAGGCTCCTGTACCAGCCGGATTAATCCTGAAGTCCCCCGTGTTCTTACGGTGTGCCGCGCAAGAAAGCCAACGCAAACGGGTGACTGTCGGAATGATGAATTACACCTCAGTGACTCTGGAGTTGCCAGTACAAAGAGTCGTACATCTTCATCATTCTCTTTGTTTTGGTTTGTGTTTTTTTTTTTTTTTTTTTATGTTTGATGATTTTTCCAAATGTACCTTGATTTGTTTCAGCGACGGTATCGGGAGACTGTTGGACAAGTCGTCCAAAGTACGTGAATGAGCCAGGCTGTTTTAGTACGTGATTGACAGTTGACACTGTGTTCAGGTCGTTATTAATATCAAGAAAAAAAAACTGAAACTTGAGAACTCACCTTTGTGATTGAAAGAAAGTCACCATGACAACGGGTGATATTTCCCTCAGGTCACTCAGAGCAGAGAACCTAGAGGCTAAAATAAGCTTCACACATTTCAAATATGAGTAATATCATTCCCAAGTTGTATGAAACAAACCAACAAAAAATAAATTTTACGCTGCAGAGATCAGTGATTCGATTACGTCAGTAATTACTCCACTCATATATATGAATACATATATGCGGTATTGTTTCAAAATGATCTCACTAGAATACAAGAGTGAGGCAGTTACTGACATAATCTAGTCGTTGATCTCGGCCATATAAAATGTAATTTTTTTTGTTTGTTTGTTTCATATGACTGTCCTCAGAGGAACCACGGAACTGGCTGTGCCTGGTAAGTGCTGAATAATCACCAGACAAAGGATGAAAAATAAGATGAATGGATGTGGGATGGATAGTCAGACCTAAAAACCAGTCCCTCGTGTTCTTTTGCCTAGTGGCTAATGGAACATGTGATCTCCTGTAAGACCTACTGAAGAACAGACTAAGATTATAGGGAGGGAATCAGCAATCACTGAACTCATCGTCCAATCGGTGGTGCTCCACAAAACCCTGTTGCACTGAGACCTACAACTCTCCTCCCCGGTACTGGCCGCGCTCGCGTTGGCACGGTGACCATCAATGGCCAGCGCCCGGACGAATCAAGAGCTAGGCCCAACCTCTGAGAGAATCCTCTGCCAGCGTCGGCAGAAAAAAAAATTGTGATGGGCGTGGTTTGTATAAAGATGTCTCCATTAGCATTATAACTCAGCCTGACTTCAGTAACTGCCCTTTTCACTCACGTTGGCTTGGTTAGGGTTTGGTGACGGTGCATGCTGGACATAAATATTGACTTTGCCAAGGGGTTTTTGTTTTACAAATGAAACTTCTCTGAGTTTGTGTCTGTTAAGAAGATGCCATTCTTTTTCTCATGGTCTCATTATTCCGTCAAACGAACTCTCAGACGTCACTGAGTTGAAATCTAAATTATTCTGAAATCATTATGAACACTTCCTCTGGTCTCATTTTTCACGATGAATAAGTAATTAGTACAAGATTGTGACTGTATTGAGAGGTAATTATGGACTAGAAGTTTGAGGAAGGTACAGGATCCATACAGAAAAGGGTGCTTGGGGCACATTTCATTAAAATCCAGCATAAAAGTCTCATCTGACCTCTGTGCGTCGTGATGTGTGTGACATATGACCTAAAATCCAGATGGGACATATGGGTCTTTGATTGGTTTGGGAGCTTGTGTCTGTGTGTGTGTGTGACTGAAACGTTTGAGGTCAGTGTTCTGCTTCATGCTGTGTTCTGTATAAAGTTATTTACGATATATGCCCTGTAGTCAAAGCTGTATGGATTAAGTGAGAGGAGTCTTGTTTTCTTCCACTGATTGGTGGAATTGATTAAGGTCTTTCCAAACACATGTAGATCCGAGCAGTAAGGACGAACTTTTCGAACTCCAGTCGGAACACTCAAAAGTAATTAATGTCGTAATCGTCATTATGATGATATAATTGGCTGAATAATGTATTATTCATGGTTAGAATGTTAATGAAGCCATTCAGAAATTATTGAGTGTTATTGCTTCAAGCTACAACTGTAGGATCTTTTTGTAATATACCCAGTAAAGCTTCAGTGTTACATTAATCAAACCAAAATGTCAGTCTTTCTTCAAATCTGTGGTGTTGTGTCCTTTTTGCAAGCAGGCGGGGTTTTTTTTGTTTTCTAGCCCCATCAGGTCTCTGTAGTTCGGCTGGCAGGAGAGAAAGTGGTCCCAGTGACAAATGGCATTTCTTCGGTTTGACTCAATAGTTCATTGCTGTTTCTCACAGTGAATTACTCTTGCATTCAAAACATGGTTCCTGTGCTGTCTTCATGCATTTCTCCCTCAGATCAAGCTTTGACTGGGGACAAAAGAATACCAGAGTGAGAACAGGCTGGAAAACTGGACTGGGTAATAAGTATTGAGCTCTTTCGCTGCAGTGAAAAGACATTTTCTATGTCCACGTATCAGTTCCTGTCCTTGGTTTCAGGGAATGAATGCTTTCTCACTTATGCTCTCAAGAGTTACTGAAATGAGTTTTCTTTTCCACAGGAATTTTCTGTTTTGAGTTCCAGCGTTCGGCCGGCTTGCAGTGCCACAGCCGACCTTCAGACTGCCAGTGCGCTATGCCATCATAGTTGGCCGCAGTTTTTACTGCCTTTAATGCTGCGCCTCAGTGTTGTCTCATTGGCTCTCTTCAGCACCACAGCCATGTGTCCCTGACATCACTCCCCACCGAATTACAGATCTGTCTTTCCTCACAGCGTCAGTTTGCATCAGGAGGAGAAGAAAAATCCCTAACAAACAAAGCCTCCAACGAGAAATAAAGTTTAAAGAGCAGTTTGCTTAATGCTTGATAGAATTAAGAGTGGACAAAAGAAAGAAAGAAAGAAAGACAGAAAGACAGAAAGATGAAGGCTGACATTGTTTAAATTTGCCTTTCTTTAATTCTGCAGTGTAGATATTTAGGTGGGATGGGCAGTTGCACCTGGTTCAAAAAAAAGAGGTCAAAGGTAAAAAAAAAAAAAAAAATGTTTTGTTCACTGATTATTTTCAGAACCGTTAGGGGTGCTTCATGTTTTGAGTAGGATTGAGTTAGGGTCCTGTAAGACTGTCCTCTGAGCCTTCGACAGATCATTCAAATTTTGACCTTATTTGACATGGACACCTTTTCATTATTTTTTTTTCAAGCATCTTGAAAAGATTTATAACAATCCGTTAAAATATTATGATGATACCATGAGTAACACGTTAAATATGTACCAGCACCTAGAAGAAGGCCGAGGAGCCAGTAAGAACTGGGAAGGATCCTGGAAACACTTTTTAAGGCTTTTGAAAAAAAACCTCCGAGTACTGTTGGTGCATTGTGAAAGACCAAAAGGACGTGGCCAGGATGAGAAACTCTGACGTGAATTCTCACCAGAGTCTCATGATTAGCCCAGATGTCAGAATCAGGCTTCGGGTTGGACTTAGAGCCGAGACCTGTCTCACTCTTCTTCACCGTGGCAGGGCAATGCTTTAGCATGTACATACCATCTTCACAAGCCTACACCTACCTCAGGTTTGTTATAACAATAGACCACATAGACAACACGTGACCTGGGATGTAACTGCAAGCCCAAGCAAAGCCTGTGCTTACCCAGTTCCAACGCATTACAGCAGGTCTCATTTGGTGATGGGACAACCGTCAATGTGTTAATCTCAACAGCTCCGACATTCTCTCCAAAACTCAGTCTCACTTACCGTCAGTTTCTCCGAACAAACAGCTGTCTGTTGATGCACTTGATGAGGTTCGGTCATATAGCAGAAAATCTTTCAGCCGTGCTGACCTCTCGGCTGTGGAGTTAGCCATTGTTTGCATTTTGACACACAGGTTCCTAAGTCACTGTTCTGTTGAGGCAACTGATGCTACATTGGAAAAGAAGACTATGGCTAATGCTAAGGGAAATAGGAGGCACAGGTTTTTAATCAATATGGAAGACCGCATCTTCGGAGTCGACACATGTTAGGAAGATGGACATTTTTTTTCCCTGTTATGAGGGGAGTTCTCCTCTTCTTGGAGCAGCCCATGGGTATGTAAGCAACTCTCAGCTTTGCAGGCATGGCCATGCTGTTCTGTCTACCGCTGCATCAGGGACACACAGTTTTGGGAGCAGCTGAGCCCTATGGACACTAATGCCCAATCAGGCTCCAGGGCTGATTCTGGGAATCTCCAGGGTATCGGTGTAACCCTCTGCTGAGTTTACCAGTGAGTTTTTTGGTGAGTCACCGCCCTAGTCATTACTTTACATGTGGTCTTGTCACGGACAGGATGGGCCAACCCCCCGGGCACCTGGCACTATCGTCCGAACTCTGTAGGCCACTGTGCGGGTACTTTTATCGGGGCCTTGGGTCAAACGTAAATGTGCAGGGGTCACTGTGCTGCAGCTTGAGTGAGTGCATCTACGTCAGCCACAGATCAACACACCGTTTGTCACATGACCCAGGTGGATGCGTGTGTAGTTTCCTGACTCTGGGCTTTGTTCACCCGTATTGAGGGCCCACAGCTCCCAGTGGAGGTGGACAGGCGATCGTTCTTCACATTATATGGCACAGCAGCACGCGCAGTACGCGTTGACCGCACCCTGTACCTTCCGATGAGCGCACCCAACCAACCCTTTTTCAGGGGGCTCTTTGGACCCATTCTCCAAGCTCTTGCCAGAATGTTGATGTTAGTTTGATTTATAAGAGCTTTCCCAGTTCTCTGGTTCTTCACATCCTTATCATTTATGGCTCTGTTGTTCCGTCTCCCCCGATGGCCGTGGGCATGACCATTTTGCTGTAGCTCAACAGCTCTCTGGTTCAAACCCCTTTATTTCAGAGGCGCCTGCCCCCCGGGTGATGATGTCAGCGGGCACGGACCTAACTGCCAGTTTCGCTGGGAGCCCCTTGTTCACCCTGCTGGTTCACAGCGTTCCTTTACCTCATTAGCTCCACAACTCCACCTCGGTAAAACGTGGAGTCACTCCCTGATGACTGACTGCGACTCACGCCCCGCCCTCAAACGCGCTTCATTGGATGATACGCTGCCTACAAGTAAATGCTGGTTACGATTGAATCCGGAAGACCTTTGTAGATGTTCGTCTGTGAGAAGATTCCGGAAGACCTCACCTCGTTGGGTAATGCCAGCACTCACGCCTTTCTACTGGATCAGATGTCACGATGTGAACTTTTGGTGTAAAAACTGTGTGAGATGTCTAGAACAGCTCTCTCTGGCAGAGACTGCAGAGGCCTGGTGACATTTGTAAAGCAGCATTCGGTATTCGTAACATTAATGACTACTTCAGAGACTTCACATTTCTCATCAGGAATTCACAATATGGGATGTTAATTTGAAATGTTTTTTGAAAACAAAATTTTTATCGTGTTTTACAAAACATCCCATTTTTCTTCTCAGACAAGAGCTAGACTTGCTCTTGAAATAAGTTATATTTGATTGGTTGGTAGAGTTTCTCCATTCAAGATGAAGGTTTCTTTGGAAAACAGCCCAAGGTTTTTTGCGTAATTCTTGGTCATCATTGTAACTGGATTGCTCTCCCGGAACGTATACGTTTCCATGAAATCGTTTTTTTTTTTTTTTTTCAACATCATGGGCACAGACAATCTTCTGTGTTGCATAAATTGAGCACTTCTTGAGTGCTGTCAATCCATGTCTCTATTTTCCTCCTGTGATGCACGGCTCCTGTGATGCACGGCTCCTGTGATGCACGGCCCCTGTGATGCACGGCTCCTGTGATGCACGGCTCCTGTGATGTACGGCTCCTGTGATGCACGGCTCCTGTGATGTACGGCTCCTGT